>NC_052055.2:9854961-10009814 GCF_903992535.2 Arvicola amphibius | reverse complement strand
TTTCCTTCCTTCTTCTTCTTCTTTCTTTTTCCTTCCTTCCTTCCTTCCTTCCTTCCTTCCTTCTTCCTTTCTTTTTTTTATTCTTCTCTCATACATTGCATCCTGACCACAGTGTTGCCCCTAATGTTTTTCCAGTCCTCTTCACTACCTCCCTTGTCCCCTAGATCCACGCCTCCATTTCCTTTCCAAAAAAGAAAGGGGGAGGCTTTCCTAGGGATAGCAACCAAACACAGCCTAACAAGTTACTATAAGATGAGGCACAAACCCCAAGGTCAAGGCTGGGTGAGGCAACCCAAAAGGTGGAAAAAAGTCCCAAGATCAGGCAAAAGAGTCAGAGACACCCTCAGTCTCACTATTAGATGTCTCACAAGAATACTACCTACACAACCATAAAGACTATGTAGATGATCTAAGTTAGACCCATATAGGTACATAGGACTGTGATTGTCATTTATTCTCTGTGATTCCATTATGAGTCCTGCTCAGTTGATTCTTTGGGCTGTGCTCTCATGGTGTTATTGACCCTTCTTTCTCCTGTGGTCCCCCTTTTCTGCATGCTTCCCCTAACTCCACCTAGTGTTTGGCTGTGAATCTCTGCATCTGTTCCCATCAGTTGCTAGAAAACTCTCTGATGACAACTGGGCTATCAATATAGCAGAATATTTTTAGTAATTATTTCATTGAAAATTTTTCATTTGGGTTTTGATCTGTCCTTCCTCTACTTGATGTGGGCTTTTCTCATGTGGCCTGAACATCAAGTTGGCCAGTCATTGGTTGACCACTCCCACAAGTTCTGCACAACCATTATGCTAGTACATCTTGCAGGCAGGACTAATGCTAATTTGAAGATGTTTTAAGTGTGTTGGCAGCAGCTGTAAAATTAGCTTAAATGGTATGGCAGTCTCTAAATTACTTATTGATGTGGGAGAGCCCAATGAATTGAGGGTGGCACCACATCTGGATGGATAGTCCTAGGGTTGAATAAGAAAGCAGGCTGAGCAAACCAAGAAGAACAAGCCAGCAGCATCCATCCTCTCTGACCTCTGTATCAGCTCCTGTCTTCAGGTTCCTGCCCTGTTTGAGTTCCTGTCCTGACTTCCTTTAGAGATGAACAGTGATATGGAAGCCAAAAGCAATTAAATCCTTTCCTCCTGAAGTTGATTTTGGTCACAGTGTTTTATCACAATAGTAACCCTAACTAAAATAACTTTTATGATGAATATATAATAAAAATTAAAGCTTAAGTTTTAATGAAAGAGAAATATAATTGGGTGCTTCACTTTAGTGTTTTATATAATGTCTGTAATTATTAGAAACTTTCAGATAAGAAATGGTTTAAATATTAATATTGTATTTTAATATAATATTAAATAATTAAATAATACAACAGATAAGTTGTTATATTAAAATCGGGTGTTTTTGTCTATGTCCTGTTCTGTAAGTTTATGTTTGTTTCCTTTTTATTGTTGTTATTTTATTTTTTTATTCTTCTCTCATACAATGTATTCCAACTGCAGCCTTCCACCCTCCACTCCTCCATGTATCATCCCTCTTCCTCTTCCCAAGTCCACCCCTGCTCCATTTCCCTTCAGAAAAGAGCAAGAAAATTGCAGCTCTCACCATATGTTATATATGATTGATTGACTTACAAATGTAGTATTGTATATGCCATGTTTAAATCAACATTCCATAATGAAAAGTGGCCTGTACACCTATATTAAGTTTTTCTAAATTCATTTATTTTTTGAGTGACATTTAATGATCTTTATATCTGGTCTTTTAGAATGCATGTAATAAAATATGAAGTCTAAATGGGATTGCAATTTCATCTGATTTAATTTCCCTTAAGGATGAAAACATTGACTACAAGTTCAAAAGTCAGTTTTCATAAATTTTATGGTGGGAATAAAGGACAGAGGACCTGTAAAAAATATTTCATGAATACACAGAAAGAATGGTGAATTATTGTCTGAAAAATTATACAAAACAGAATGCATCAGTGTTTGGGGATCCATTTATTGTTATAGTTCCTGCTTATATTTCTGCCATCTGTAGTGAGTGACTCAATGGTAGTTTGATGGACCTGTATCCATGAATTCATGGGCAGCATAAACTGGACTAGATTGTTTATTTAAAACAGCAACAAAGATACATGAAGTTGAAGGGGGGGTACAGGGTGAGAGGCAATTTTAGGAAGCCATAGGGCTAAATTTGTTCAAAACACATGCTTGAAATTCACAAAGAATTAATAGAATATGTTTTTAACATATTCCAGGAAAGTATTGAATCTCACTTTTTTTGCAGTTTCTGTGAGAAAACACTCTGACAGTAGCACTCTATGGGCTAAAGTGTTTATTTTAGTTCCTAGCCCAATAGTCAACCATGATAGGGAAGTTATGGTGACAGGCACTTGTTGCAGTTATCCATACTCACTTTATAACATAACAGACATCACAAAATTAATGCATGCAGTAATCCCCTCCTTTTTTACACTCTTATACGTTCATGTATCCCTGGTCTAAAGAATAATGCCACCCGCAGTGTATAAGTTTTCCCACGCCAGTTAATATAGTGAAACACACACACACACACACACACACACACACACACACACACGGCTCTAACTTCGGTTAAGATGAATATTAATGCTAACAACGACATACCACCACATCTACATAAGATAGTATAGTAGTTTTACCAAATTGTTTCCATATAATTGCTGAGAAAATTTGACAGCTTCCTCATAGGCTTCATAAGAATTGATAAGACTGAAGGTTGAGCCATAGTAGTTCCAATTGTTTAGACCGATTAACAGGAAGAGTGGTGCTATCAATATATTAAATATTTAATGTTGTTGGGCCTGACTTCGAAGATTGGTAATTTAGTTTTGGTTCTATTGATTTTGGAAATGTGTTGACCATTCAAGTGAAGAATCAAACCGATATGTCAGTGTTTTATATCAGGCATGTAGTAGAAATATAAAATTATCAAAATATCTTGAACAAAAAGATCACTTTTAAAGATATGAATGGGTAGATTGTCTAAAAAAGATATATAGATAGAGAATCAAAACTATTCAAGAATTTTAAATAAAATGGACTTAGTGTGTTTATGACATGTTGGGAAATTTATAGAAAGTTTGCTGTATGTTTTCTAAAGAAATCAAATAACAGGATAAAGGAGAAATGTCTGACTAATATAACACACACTCACATACACATACACGCACAGACATACACACAATATTTAATACTCCAGATATTGAGTTGTGAGTTCCTGATGATATCATCTGTTTACATTTGTTCCTGAATCAATAATACTAACAAAATATAGAGCACTGAAAGGCAGTTTAGGACAGCCATGTTAGAGAGGCATGCCCTCTAGGTTGGTGTGTCTAGATGGCATGTCCCCATATGTCTGATATTGGTTACCTAGTTGGCCAAATGAAATTTAAAAAGATTTAGGTTCCAAAAATAAGAAGCATTGAAAAGATTTGCTTATAATTGTGGGTAAAATAGTGAAGATTAGCAATTTCCAAAGTTTTACTGGAAGAGTCTACTTCGTTCAGTTTATAAACAAAAGTATCATTAAACATACTGAACACTATATATTTAGAAATATTTATGCATATATGCATATGCATTCAATAACAATAAGTGAAATAAAGAGCCCATTAATTAAAGGCCATTGGGAGGGGTTATATGAGAGAGTTTAGAGGGAGAGAATGTAGGAGAGAAATGTTGTAATCAAATTTCAATCTGAAAAATTTGAAGTATTGCTCTAACATACAAAACAAAACTTTATAAGACTAAAATAAAGTGGTATAATCACTTCCAAACTGATCAAACAGAAAGTGGATTGTGGAATTGGCAAGTGGCCTTGAGAAAGAAGAAATATTAGTTCAATTCTGTTCTTGCAGAGCAAGCTGCATATGTAGGAAATGAGTTACATGATTTGTTATAGTATAGAATTTAAATAAAACCCACCATTTAGGAGTAAAGGATTTTAGATAAAGCAACGAAAGGAATGTAATATTCAAGGGAAATTATGAAATATGGCATGGTGCTGTCCAGAGACAAGGAGCAGAAGGTAGTCATTCCATGCAAGGAAAAAATAATAAATTCTTATGGCCCAGAAAATATATGGTATGATCAAGGAGAAGATTCTATATTCACATCACAGGCATTCTTATTTATATTTAAAAAGCAACCAGAAAAATGTAAGCTGCATGTGAAAGTAGTATCGTAAACTGGTTTTTACACTAATGGTTTTTTTTTTTTTTTGCTTTTATTCTTCAGGCAGTTTATCAGTTTTGATTCAAAAATCCTAAGGGAAAGATTTGCTTCTATAAAACAGTGATGCTTCTGAAAGCGGTAAAGGATTGGTGGGTTATGAAAACGGGATTTCACCATGCTCACTTAAGTGTTTGAAGAATATTTTGTTTACGATGGAGTGTCTGTGATATTGCTTGTCACTTCCCATTACCTTTTGATCAACATGATAACGGGAATAGCACCTCCAAAAGCAATTGACTCTGACATTGTGAATGTATTTAATGGCTTTCAGTTATGGCTATGAGTTTCAAGTGCCAGCCATTTGACTTCCACTATAATCAATTATTATAACTTCATGAGACAGTTAAATTGAGTGACCTCTAGGGCTACATGCTTGAAATAACATTTGAGAAAATTTATATAATTTGTAAGCCTAGCAGTAAATCCCAACTTCTCTCTCCATAGAAGTATCACTTAAATGAACTTGGCAAATAACCTCTTTCAGGACATGACTGATTCTTTTTTAAAGTATAATACGAGTGTATACTCTAGAGGATCAAGCTGTTCTAAGATGAAGTTAAAATAAAATATCATTATTTTTCTCTGTATTGCATTCACAATATTTTAAATATTATTCATACTAACTCCACTATCAGCATCCATGTATATATAGATTAAAATAAAGTACTGATAAATTAAAGGAGTAGAATTTTAGCTACCATTCTAGTTATTGAAATGTACAATGTTTAACCTACACAGTATTGCAAATTCTAATATTAGCATTGGCTGATTAAGTGCTCGTTCTTTTAATTATATGATAAATCTAAAGTATATAGTATGTTTTGGGGCAAATGCACATTGTACATATGCAGTAAAACAATTGCTACTAAGTACTCCAATAGTGCATATTATGATATGCTTTGTGTTTATATGACTAGCAAGAACTTAATGAATACAATTTGCAATAATATAAGTACATTTTTCCAGTATAATACAATTGTCTTAATAAAACCATGCCTATAGCTACTGCCAAGGAAAGAAGCATTCACTGCTTTATATGTGTGTAAATGAAAATTTGTTTCTTGACCATCATTCATATATTTTTATAAGTTACAACTTTTCATGTGGAAAGCAACATCAATTCATAAGAAGTAAATATAAGCAGTTAGTTAAATTTAAATAGTTTAGTGTTAATATTCCATAATACTGAACATATAATAATATGTTATTTTAACACATTAAAAATTTTCAGCCCCATTTTTAGCTTGGATGTTATATTTCACAATTAGTTTTCTGTCTTCTTTATAAAATGCATTGTTCCTTCTGAATTTTCATTTTTTAAATTGTAAGCTTAATTTTTATTAATTCTTTGGGAATTTCACATCTGCCTCTGCCTCCTGAGTGCTGTAATTAAAGTTGTGTACCACCTACTTTAGCCTGGTCTCTAAGGCTAACTAATGGCTTAGCTCTGCACTCTGAGCTTCAGGCAAGCTTTATTTGTTACATCACAAACAAAACATCATCAGAGAGTTGAATTTAAAGTTTTATTCTTCAGAAACTTTGTTCCCATATTTTATTCACAAATGTTTGTATTAAGAATATTAACAGCCTCTCAGATTTGAGATAAAAATATTATAACCTATACAAGGTGACTATGGATGCATGTATATATCTTACAGTATGTGTTCTCAGCTTCTCTCTATTTGGATAATCACTAAAGTAAAATAGTTGGTTACTAAAAATTAAAATATTGATTTTGTGACTCGTTGATTTTACTAATATTTTAACATTGTTGATATGCTAACTGGCCATGAATAAGATGCTTTTGATTTCAAGTGACAGTATACATCCTGAGTAAAGCTTGAATGCACTACATTATGTGGTTGGAAATAGTTGGGTCGAACATAGGTCAAGCATAGACATGATAAAGGACGTTCTGGGTCTTAGTTCTGCTTTGTTGTGCAGAGTGTTAGAGAGAAAAAGAGGATTTCTATTCTTATGTACATAACTCCCTAACATCAAGACTGAGGGAAACTTCACAGTGAAGCGGTGTTTGTCCATCTGATAATCCATGCCACATTTCTCTGGGATAATTCCTATTCTCATCTAACGATCCTATGATTTTGGCAAGACATCCACTTATATTCTCTGTTGGTTTTGATCAAGTTTCTCATGCAGTTGTCAGGCCAGAATGATTTATTTTAATAATAAAGTGATAGATCATTGCGACTCTTAAACATTTGTTTTGTTTTTATAAACATATAAATTTGTATAAACACACATATATATATATATATAATACAATATATTGATTTGTCTATAAGCAGCTTACCAATAGTAGTTTTCATAATGATCTTGTTTGCTTTGGTAAATCAATGAGCAATAGTTAGTTAATTCAATTAATACAAGTCAGCAAACATATATTACGGTTTGAAAAAACTGACTATAGTCAAAGGAAGCAATGTCATACAAATTGTAGAGAATGGATCTTCATTCACAAGTTTCTCCTGTTTTAGAATAAATATTTAAATTTATTTCCTTTAGTAGTCTGATTCAAATAAACATATAATTTAAACCTATATCCATCAGTTCAAAAATGATGTAACATTCTAGGGACAAGTAAAAATCAGGATTATTTAAAAATAATGTAATGTTTATTAAAGTGTATAAGCAGAAACAAAATTATGTTAAGAGACTGGCAAAATGGTAGCTAGAAATCATACTATATCAGAGATTTGAGATTTTGAAATCCCAGCGTGGTTTCATTTTCTGTCTTTGTGGTGTTCTTTCCTTTTCCATTAATTTTTTCAAATCATTAAGCATAACAACATGTAGACTTTAACCTTCTTATGAAAAGACACGTTTCCATACATAAAGATGATACATCTTTGATAAAATGCTCCCCTTCACTTTTATCAGAAATTGCTCAAATCTATTTAGTTTTGTAATATAGAAATTTAAAGTATTTTACTATAAATTTCATATTTTTCCTAATAAATAACAAAATATGATGAATAATACACATCAGCCCTTTACATTGTAGTGAGTAATTTTGTAATTAGATTTTTTTAAATTTGAATGATCTTGCAGTAATACTGCAGTGTTTAAATTTAAAGACATTTATCTTTAATCATTTTGAGTTTTGGGGGGATTATCATATATTTGCATCACTCCCCTTCCTTTCTTACCCTCCCAACTCTCCCATTTACACATTTTTAAAAATTTATGGTGTTTTTTGTTTATTAATTATTAAGTACAAATATGTAAGTGTAGTCCTCACTGTCATCAGGGAAACCTCTTTTAAAAACAAACTAAAATAATAGTAGAAAATCCATAACCAATCAAATGAAGAGTGGCAGAGCCCGGAGTCTTTAACCTTACACAAAGGACTCTGGGCAACAAAGGAATGCTGTGAGAAAGAGATAGAACTTTCCAGGGAAAAACACTTATTTTTACAATACTACTTTGTTGAAATTTTAATATCATCAATGATATTAAGTATAAAATTTGCAAATATCTTCCTATCTTTATAGTCCAATAGTAAGGAGAAATAAGCTAATTTGCAGGAGACACTGGAGAATAAAACATGAATTCATTTCTAAAGTATTTCAAACATATCCAAGAACTACTTATGATCTGAAAATTTAATCACCATTTCTAAACAAATCTAGAATCTTTTGAGAGGGCTTAATTTTTGCTAAGCAGTTCTTTTTAAATTGGAAAGACTCGTTATAAATGAGTCATAGTAATTTAATGAAATGTGACATACTAGCAAAATTTGACCAACAGTTTGTTGAGCAGCTACAAGACAAACACCCATTGCCTAATATTCTGCTGTGATTTAAGTGTGCTTTGTCACTCAAGAGCTTCTGTATTGGAAATTTTTCTGCTGTGTGGCATTGATGTGAGGTGATGGATAATGGGGATAATGGGAGGTCATTTCTGATTCCTCCTTATCTTCATATCTTGTTTGATGATTTGGTACATCTCTGTAACACACACACATAAACTTAGACTATAACATCATTTAACACACAGACACACACACATACACACACACAGCTAGACAACCTTTCACATAACCTGTGCCATGCTAACTTCATCTTGAACTTCCAAATGTACAAAGGAAATTATCTATTTCTTTATAACTTCAGGCATTTCAGTAGAGCAACAGAAAATAGGCTAACATGATTCTAAAGGTTTTAACATTTGTGGTTGTTTGAATAGAAATGAGGCCAGTGGAATCACGTGTCTCAGTTCTTAGACTATAGAGGGTGGCACTACTAGGAGGTTTGGCCTTCTTGGAGCATGTGTGGTTTTGCTGGAGGAAGTATGGTACTGTGAGTGTGGGTTTTGAGGTCTCCTACTTTCAAGCTATGCTTAGAGTGATACACAGTTCTTTACCTGTTGCTAGAGGATCAAAATTTAGAACTCTCAGCTCCTTCTCCAGCACCATGTCTGCCTTAATGCCTCTACATTGCCTGACAAGACCATAATCAACTAAAATCTCTGAAATTGTAAGCCAACTCCCCAATTAAATGTCTTCCTTTATAACAGTTGTCATGGTCTTGGTTTCTCCTCACAAAAAGGGAAAACATAACTAAGATACTATCCTTCATAAAATTTACATTAACAATGGTTTCCTGAAAATGAATAGGAGAACATAAAGCATATAAGCACATGACAAAGTTTAAGCCAGTAAGGACTCAGAAGCAGAAGTATGCCTATATTACTCAGCTAAAAACTCGAAAAGGTGTGTTTCTATGGGAGGAAAAGCTAAAAGAATACACAGCTGCTGAAGAGACAGACACCAATCAGATTTGACGTCTATTTATGGACTACAGATTCACTTTCCTTAGTGACTTAAAACCTTAGAACATTTCTACAATAGCACACGTGTTATCTAAATTAGAAATGATTCAAACCACAACTCATTTTCTATAGAAGTTTTTAGACAACTGTGCAAATGGACCACATTAGGTAATTGAATTATTTAGAGTAAAAGTTGATCTCTAGGTCTAGGTTAACAAAGGAATTTTTCTGTATTCATACTCACTGTTACCTGTGCTGAAAATGGAATTACTCATTCTGCTGTACTTTCTTTTAATCTTTACTTGCTCTTTAAGAGAATGATGATGAGGTGGGTGGTGGTGGTGCACATCTTTATTCCCAGAACTGGGAGACAGAGGGAGACAGATCTCTGAATTCCAGACCAACCTGATATACAGAGCAAGTTACAGGAGAGCCAGGGCTGCAGAGAGAAACCCTACCCTGATAAAACCAAAAACCAACAAAAACCAACAATGATGATGAAACTGGCCTTTTTCCTACAAACAGGATGCTCCTGGAAGATTCTGAGCTTCTATAATGATCATGTATGTCTCAGCCTCTTATCTATACTTTGCACGTCTGTGTGTGAATGTGTGTTTTGAGAAAATATCCCTCAGGGGAAAAAAATCAAATCTAATTATGTCCTTTAGATTTTAAATTTATTTTTTATTTATTTTTTTTTTACAAAATGCAAAAGCAAAATTTATTATGTGCACAATGCAAGCCGGCAGGGACCTTGTCAGTGCAGCAGTGGCAGGAGCCCTCCCTTTGCTTGTGGGAACTAATTCAAACTTCTTCTAATAATCAGTTGTTGACATTTTTTCATTTTACATTTTGTCACAAAGAGCACAAAGCAACCTTAACATGGTATTGCTATCAAAAGTAGTTGGATTCTCCCTGCCTTGGTATTCCTTCTTTTGTAATTATTGTCTGTAACACAACAGAGCCTAGAGCTGAGCGAAAAGAATGCACAGCAGCAAATGCATGGCTGAAAGTTGTAGAAAGTGGAGGTTCCTATGTCTACACCTTGTGTCCCAAGCTCATACAGAGTGCCTGTCATAGAGCAAGTGAGTTCTTGCGACCTCCAGTAGAAAAATTAATAGAATAAATAGGCAGGAATTTTTTTTAATTCTTATTCTGCAGTACAGTTGATGCTTTAGTTCCTGTTCTTTGTCTGTGAAGAGACACCATTCCAAAGGCAACATATAAAATGAAGCATTTAATTGGGTGCTTGTTAACGGCTTTATAGATATTGTCCATGACCGTCACGGTGAGAATATCACAGGCATCGTGACTGAGCAATAGTAGAGAGTGTTACATCCTGACCCACAGGCAGCAGGCAGAAAGATTAAGACTTGGACTGGAATGGCCTTTTGAAACCTCAAAGCTCATCCCCAGCACATACTTCTTCCAATAAGATCAAATCAATTCCAGCAAGGCCGCATTTTTATAATAATTTTTCCCAACAGTTCCACTAACTCGGGACCAAACATTCAAATGTATATGCCTACGAAATACATTTTCATTCAAACCACAACACGGTATACCATAGGAAAGAATTCATACAGCATCCCATCAAGTACAGGGGAAGTTATTTTATTACACCCTTTACACAGAATTCGGCAAAGCCTTAAAATGTATTCAGACATTAAGACTGTTGATTGCTACTGCTCCCTGAAACTCTGTGACTGGTCTCACACCTATGAAGGACAGTGAGTGTATTATATACCAGTTCACTCTGAATAGTGGATCTTGTATCACAGAAAATGGCATGAATCCCTGCAGAGTATAAACATCATCTAAAGCCTGCATTCTGCCTTTTATTGACTACTATGGTGGTTTGAATGAGAATGGCTTCCATGGACTCATATATTTGCACGTTTACTCCCCATTAGATGAACTATTTTGGAAAGGTGTGGCCTGTGGGAATATGCATGGTCTTATTGGACGGAGTGTTTCTCTCTCTTTCTCTGACGCCTGATGAACAGGATGTAATCCTCTCAGCTATTCCTATAGCACCGTCACTCCCCGGTTCTTGTCATGGCGGTCATGGACTAACACCCGTGTTAGTTTTACTATGAGAAAATCTTCAGTTCAAAGCTCTCTGTTATGAGTTGCCATGGTTGTCATGTCTCTTCACGTAGAAATATAGAAATAGAACAGTATAACTAAGTCAGCTAGGCAATACCATTGAGGACAGCAGTGCCTGAGTGGTGGAATAATTGAAAGGATACATGTATTCCCTGTTAGGAGCACTCAGTCACAGATCCTTTGCTGAAAAATGAATTTCTTTGTCATAAGCAATCTTACAAGGCATTATATGTCAGTATATGGCATACTCTTTAAATAAGTGGACAGTCACTCCCTGAAACCTTACTGTAAGAAAAACAAATCCATAACTGAGATATGTATCAATTCCCATAAGACACAGTCTGATACAGTCAAATAACTCTATTGTTCCTTTACGGGAAGCTTTCAATGACAGGCTTATGATGAGCCTCTGTGGATCATGAAGTAGATATTCAGCAGGGATAATGTATGAATACATGTTTGTGATTGAGGACCCATAACTATTTATCCTATAAGTGGCCTCTATTTCTGTGACTATAGTTGTCATTATGTCATTAACACGGTGACTGTGTTAGGTAACTCTCCATTATTATAACAGTGTCCTAGACATAATCAACTTTAAAAATATGAAATGACTATACTCACATTCTAAGCAGTCAAATCCATAATCATAGGGGACCAATGCTGTTAAGCCTTTGGTGATGTTGTCAGAGGGGACTGCAGAGAGTAGTCAGTGAGGCGAGCAGCTCTCCAAATGATCTAATGAGAAATAAGAAGAATCTGATGTTTCATGTCTCCTTTAAGGGTGACCCAAAAACATTTCATTAGAGCCTACCCCCTAAATCTAGACACAATGTAGGCTCATATAACAGGTACTAATCCTCCAAAAATTCTCTCACTAGAAAGAAACCCAAATAACCTTTACCCTTCTTTTATTGAGAATAACCATTTTTTAATTACATTAGGATCAGAATGTTCATTAAACTCTCCACCAAATTTAATTATAGTATCAGATATTCCAAAATATAGCTGGGGTTTTAAAGTAATTGCAAATGCTTTTCATGGCTGTGTTTTTGTTATTTGAGCAGAAGGACAGAAATGTCAGAAATGAAGGGACTGTAATGAAAAAAAATGACAAATCCTTTTGCTATCTAAATTATGGAATAACACACGTTTAAGGCAACTTTTCTGTCCTCGGGTCAGCTTTCAAAATGCAGAACTTAAATGTCAAAGCTGAGTGCTCTGGTTCAGACAAATTTCTGCTAGATCAAGTGGGGCTTCCTCTTGATCCCTCCTTTAAACTGATGGCTCTCCATGCTTCTTCCCATAAATCATAAAAAGGAAAATACTCGTGGCATTATAGGGATGCAATATTAACAAGTGAAAATTAAATATTAACACAAACCTTGCAATTACCAACCATAGATCAGAACATAAATAATAAACTTTGGAAGAGGAGGAGGAGAAGGATTAAGGGTTAACAATTCTCACAAAATCCTTGAAACCAGAGGGGCTGTGAATGTGCTGCAAGTCTCAGGTAGCACACTGGGAATGAACATAGCAATCTTGTCAAGGAAATGCATGGCAACACACAGCCCCATAGAGAAGACCGTCCCTATCTCCAGGTCATTTGAAGGTTTGATGTTACATGTTATAACAAATAAGTTCTCCAATTTTACAATGCAAACATTGAATTTAAGATCTGTGTTACAAAAGGAAAATGACATAAGATTTTAAAATGTATGGAATTAATTTTACAGTTTCTAAGGAAAATGCTGTGAAGATATATATGCAAGGGGTCCATACAAAAGAAGAGAAACCTTTTTATTTTTTGAAGAAGAATTCATGAAAAATATAGTTTATTTCTCATGAGAGAAATGGGGAAAAAAGTAGGGAAAAAACCTCACCCACATAAAGGGAACATTCCTAATCCAACTACACAGAAAGCTGCGTGTTCTGACTGTCTTTAACAGAGTCTGGCTTTTTCCCAGATGAATTGTGTCCCTGTCCTCTTCCATGTGTACCAAATATGAAATATGAAACATGATATATCTCTGCATTCAGAACATTTTCATTTAACAATTGGTCCTGTAGTCTTCCATTTGAGAAGTCAAAGTTAACCACTTGGGCTTCAACTGATTCTATGGAGAAATCATGGGTAAAGAAATATCTTTCCTCTCCAAACTTTACCAAGAGAAAAAAATCAAATTGAAGACGAGCCCACTGTCATGCTATTAAAGTGTGTGTCTGTGATTGTGACTGAGGGCCTATCTAGCATGTGACAGATGAAGAGTTGCACTCCCAGCACTGTGAGGAATAACCTAGTCCCATTCGGGTTCTTGAGAGAAGTGTTCTACTAATGCCTTCATCAGAGTTTTAAAAACATAGCAGGTTGTAATGAAGGAGCTGAATACTGTGTTTTGCTTTACTGTCTAGGTACAAAGAGTTGATTTTTTTTCCTATTTACATAATGTTTCTTCACTTTCTCCTCACTTAAACTTCCCAAGTTAATTTCTTTGAATCCTTTCCATGTTCTCCACCATCCAAACTTATGGTCTCTTTTTCTTTGATCAACATTGTTAAGCACACATTTACATAGACATTCATATGTATACATTTATGTACAAAATCTATAAATACAACCTGAAGTTAATTTCTGCTGTTTGTATGCTTCTAGTTTCAAGGCTGACTACTCTTCTTTGGGCAGTCAATGATGGGGCTCACACCTGGGAGTGGTTCATCTATATCACAGGTCCTGCATTGGCTCAAGGAGTGAGCATACAGACATGGAAGGAGGAAAGCCTAAGAGGGTCCCACCCTTAGACAGTGAGCTAAGGTAGCTAAGTGACTGCTGGGAGAAAGAGAGTTGATCTCTCCCAGAGATGAGCTTATTATTTAATTTTTAATAGATAAATGTATACACAAAACAAAACAAGAACAAACAAATGAACAAGATTCTCAGTTATTTCTCATGATTCCAATGGCTAAGGGAAAGCTTCAGATGGTTGGGATTGCTTTGACAGTCCCTGACTCTGCATCATTGGTCAAACCTGTTCTTGTTTGCTGGTTTGCACTGAGGGGAATAGGTGAGTGGGGATAAATAGGACAGGGAGTAAACAGAGTCTGCTGATTTCTGGAAGCACTTACATCCAGAGAATGAATAACCCGACACACTTGGATACTTGCTCTATTGGGCTGCTTCTAAAGGAAAAAATCATCACAAATCTAAACTGAGATTAGACAATTCCCAGATAGCATTGTGATTTTGGAAGAAATTTTAGGCCAGATTGAGCACTTCAATAATGCCCGAATCTCATTTTCTCCTCTAGTGATGCCACCCACTCCAGGGCCCCATTGCCTGTCAAACTCAAATACTCAAAAAGTTACCTCTAACTCCAAAAGAGTTTACCTCATTAACCACATTACCACATTTAAATATGAAAATAAGTGGAATAAAAGTTATAGCTGTAATTTTTAAACCATACCAAAAAAACAATGTTTAGGAGAGTGAAGTTTTTCCAAAATAACCCAGAATTTGGACACCAGATACGGGAAAATGAAAATTTGTCAGAACTTCCAAAATCAGCCAGACATTCTTTTTAAAGAAACAATTATACTATTTTCAAAATCAGTAGAGTACAGGGCTAGAAGCAACAGCTGCAGGAACTATGAAAAGGACAGATTGTACCATTACAATCATTGTGCAAAGGACTACAGGCTGAGTATCAGTCTTACAGGGCATTGGAACTCAACCTGTCAGAAATGTCTTTTTCAAATGGGATGATGTGCATTGTCCTAAACTTCTGTGATAATAGGACAAAACCTCTTGTGAAAGAAGGAGGAAAGTCAGACTGGATTTGGAAAAGGAAAGGGGTAGTAAGAAAGAGTGGTTTGTGTCCCATTTTAGCTGCTCTTCAAGGAAATGCTGTATTTTTGTTTGTTTTAAATATTCATCCTAAGAAGAAATGCACAGTCTCCCATCTGTCATCAGGAATAGATAAAACCAGGCAATGAAATAAACAAACTTGGTTTCAAAATTTAAAACTAAGGCACAGAACCTGCTTTAGAAAGTTTCAGAACCAAGGTTTGGCACAAGAGAAACAGTCCAACAATGACCACAGGCTCTCTCTTGCTTAGAAGGCTCTTGGGTCTTTATTTAAATATAACACTTTGTGGGGCACATTGGAACTTCCATACATTCCTTATAAAGCATGTAACTAAGAACACCACAAATAAGCCATTTATAAAAAGCCTTGAAACCTATTGTGACAGTAGTCATAAATGTATCTCATTTTTCTTCTTTATCCTTTAGAGTTTTTAATCAGTCACATACCCACAGGCAAATAAACTACCTGATATAACTCTTCCTCTGATGTATGTTTTGTTCCTCAGTTGCTTTTGTATTCATTTTAATAGTTTGGTCTAAGAATATGAATTAGAAATGCTTACCTTATTAAAATGATTTAATAGATTATTTTTGAGACATGGCACCTACCACCCAAACGACAATGTATTCTAATTTAATATAATGTAGCTATAAATATCTAACAATAAGTCATCAAATTTTATTTTTATATTAATACAGAGATCACAAATTGACCTAATTTTCTCTAGCTCTATCAAATGTAACATTTCCTTCTATTAATGGAGTAAGAATATCTATTCAAAGCAAATTCCTCATTTATTTACAAGCATTAATTTGAAACATGCATTGGTTTTAAATTATTTTTAGTCATTGAAAATTTTATGTGTGTCTGTGTGTGTTTATCTGATGTGTATGTGTGTCTTGTCAACAAATATATTTTAACTGAATTTACCCTGAATACTTTCTTCTAGTTTTCCTACAGACCCATCAAAACATTTCTTTCACAATTTAATGTTCTTTTTAACTTTTAAAGTTTAGTAATCCACCAAGTCTTCATATGTGGCTAGCACTGTGATAAGCAATGAATGGCATGAGATAAACATGTATTGTGGGTGAGAGACAGCCATTATGACAGTAGTCTTCCTATGTGTACATTTCTATGTATAAATGTATGCATGCTTATGTGTGTGCATATCTACACACATAACAGTAGGTTGCTTGTGTGTTTCAGAAGTTGTTATTGGATGTCTTCCTCTATTTCTCTCTATCATAAAAAAAAACTTTACCTACAACCTGTTGAGTAAAAGAGCTGTCCAATTTGAGAAGACTGCTTAGACAGAAATGAATGAAACCAAGGGAGGAGAGGACAAAAGAGAAGGGAAAAAACTGAAAGTTCAGTAAGAAATGTCTGAAATGCCTAACACATCCTGTTAGCATATTCACCTTTAAATTAATGTGAAAGGTCCAAACTCTGTAGATACTCAAGCACGTCCTAACTGTGGATAACTCGGTACCATAAAGATGCCTAGTTGTTGAGTAAGTGCCTGCTGTGTAAATCATGAATACTAGAGCTTGGAAAATCAGTGCTCACATAAAATGTCAGGCTGGGTGACATCTCTGTAATCCTTTTAGAAGTGAAGACAATGCACAAATCATTTCTACCATCCCATAAATAATATTTCATGGCTTTTATTTTTCTTTCCTGTCTGATGTTTGAAAATTCTTCCATTGTACTTCACTCACCAGTACACTTGTATGCTTATTGCAGAATTTAGTATTTTCATTTCTATGCTGAAGTTACTTAGGTCCAAACCTCCATTCATACTTTTCTCTTCAAAATCATTTCCGTTACTGCTTCTTACTTTTCTTTTGTATGCATTTTTTTATGGATATGACTATTACATGTGCATAAAATGTCATAGCCTTTAGATCGTCTGATATTATGATCTCAGTTTAATATTATATTCACTATTGCCGGACTGTAAAATTTCTGAAGAAGATACTTTCTTAGTATTAAATATTTTTCATGTATTTTAAACTTTGTTACTAAGTTCAGAGCTTTCTTTCACTGTTTTTCTTTTATAATTTATTCTTCAGTATTTGCAAATATTAAGTAATTTAAGCCTTGGGGTTCTGTTCAGAAGCAAGCATCTTTGTGATTACGACAAAATGTCACTCTCCCTACAATGTCTGTTGAATAAGTAAATGAAGGCACTTTTAAAACTTTATTATAATACCCTGACAGTCACTGTTATCCACATAGAGATTTTAAAGTTAAGACATGTAATCGGTTTATTAATATGCCCCATGGATGCATTTCCCTAATGACCAACACAGTTTACACAATAGCATTATTTTGTTACTGCATTCAACTAATTAGAATTTAATTTAACAAATACTATTTTTTTACAGAGAGTAAATTCTGTATCAACATTTCATTTTCTTTTTAGCATGGGAAGAACAAAATAAATGTATATGTCCTTAGGCTAACTAAATTAAATCTATTTTATAAAAATAATAAAATTTGAATTAAGTTAATTACTTAATTTACTTTAAATCATTGGAAAGCCATATATCTTCCTAATATTTTCTAGTTGGATGCTAGTCAGGAGGTCATTGGATATGTTTATGACTCTGAAAATCTGTGTAGTGTATTGCTAGAACACTAATGAGTGCCATGAAATATCTCCAACAATGTCTTATTATATACATTCATTATCCTAATACCTGGATATTTCAGTAGGATATATGGCAAATTAGTAGCAATGACAAAATAACCTTTCTTGACAAGGAGGTCAGCACTATGATGCCGTTACTACCGAGGAAATATGAAGAAGAGCACATGAAAAGTAGAAGAGATATGATCCTGCCAATAAATACTAAGTATATAAATTTACTGGCATACAATTTAATGGAAAATGTTCATAATATTTGCCTCAACTTAAGTTTATTTGATACAATATAATCAATGAATTTCTGCCTTCAGTGACTAAAAGTATACTATCTCATATTAACATCAGATATGAATTTTTATTCATATAAATATTTGGTCTAGGAGAAACAAAAGTTTACTATTACAAATGATAATATTTTAAAAATTACTTAAATAAACATAAAATCTTAAAATCCTAAAAGTACAATATGAAGCAAAGAAAATAGAACAAAATAAAAACTTTTAAGATCTCGCCACAATCTCACTGATTTGATGTGATATTCAGTTTCATACTAAATTAACATCATAATAACAAATAATAATCATGAAACTTCATTAAAAATTGCTGCAAACTGAAGCAGACATTTCTCACAAAATGATTTACAAAAATATACTTAGCATGATTTATTATTTTATGTGGGAAGACATACATTTTATTTCTAATGGGCAAATGTTTGAGTGGGATTAATGAGTCATATGGTAAGTTTGTGTTTAACTTTTTAAGGAACTACTAAAGATATTAAGGTATATCAAGGTATTTTTCAAGGCTATATACTTTTCCATTCCGACCAACATTGTGTTAGACTTCTAACTTTTTCATAAGTTCAAAAACCTTATAATGTCTGTCTTTTTTATTATTTTCTCCTTTTTACCATTTTTAAAATTTATTTTTAAAACGTTCTTTTCTTATTTTACATGCCAAATCCATTTCCCATTTCTCCCTCTTCCCGTTCTTACAACTTCCTCCCATCACACCGCCCTCCTACTCCCCATCTACTCCTCAGAGTGATATGGCTTCCCATGGAGAGTAAACAAAGTTTAGTAAATTTCTTTGAGGCAGGACCAAGCCCCCCCCCCCCATATCTAGGCTGAGCAAGGAATCCCTCCAGAGAGAATGAGTTCCAAAAGACCCAGAACAAACAGTAGGGATAAATCCTGATCTCACTGCTAGTGGCTCCACAGTCTCTCCAAGACATACAACTGTCACTGCCATTCAGAGGGCCTAGTTTGATCCTATGCTGGTTCGCTTGCTGTCAGGCCAGGGTTGGAAGGCTTCCATTAGCTCAGGTAAGTTGTTTCAGCTGGTATCCCCATCATGGCCTTAACATCGTTGCTCATATTCTTACTCCTCCTTCTCTTCAACTGGACTTTGGGAGCTCAGCCCAATGGTCTACTATGGTTCTCTACATCTGCTTCCATCAGTTGCTGGATGTAGGTTCTACAGTGATATTTAATATAGTCATCAATCTGAGTACAAAACAAGGCCAGTTCAGGCACTCTCTTTACTATTGCTTAGCGTCTTAGCTGAGGTCATCCTTGTGAAGTCCTGGGAATTTCTCTAGTGCTAGGTTTCTTGCTAGCCTCTTAATGGCTCCCTCCATCAAAATATTTCTTTCCTTACTCTCCATCAATTTCTGTCCTTCTCCATCTCAATCATCCCCCATTCTCCTCTTCTCTCCCTCTGTCTTCCCTTCTCCCCTCACCCCCATGCTCCCAATATTCTCAGGAGATCTTGTCTATTTCTCTTTCTCTGGGGGATCTATGTATGCTTTTCTCAGGGTCCTCCTTGTTACTTAGCTTCTCTGGGATCATAGAGTATAGGCTCCTTATCCTTTGATTAAATAGCTAGTATTCACCTATGAGTCAGTACACACCATGCTTATCTTTCTGGGCCTAGCTTAACTCACACAGGAAGGCTAGTTCCATGCCTTTGGATGCAAATTTTAATATATGATTGTTTTGTTGTTGTTGTTGTTGTTGTTTGGTTTTTTGTTTGTTTGTTTTACCACTGAGTAGTACCATTGTTTAAATGACAGGCATGCACCACAACACCCAGCAAGAAACATATTTTAAATTTGTTGATAAAAGTTAATGAAGCTCATTGAGCTGTAAAGGGTACATTGGAAAAATGCTTTCTTTAGCTAACGAGGACCAGATTTAAATGGTGTTTTTTTTTTTTTTTTTTTTTGGTTTTTTTTTTTAAGTCTCATGTTTGGGCTAAATATTTTTTGTTCTATAAAAATCATCAAACATAGTTATATTTTCTGCTAAGACATGTTTAACAAACATCTCCTGGTGACTCATTGATGTCTAAATGAATATCTTTTAGAATTATATGCAAAGAAAAGATACACCGAGACATAAACCTTTACCTTGTATTTGCATATCCCTTATCCAGGCGACTGAAAATTAAAACTAATCAGTAGAGATGACAAATACTTAAAGTTAAAATAAGAGAAATCTGTCAGTAATTGTTTGTCAAGAATTCATTCTTCCCCTAGACTGGAATCAACAGACGAACAAATGAACAGTGTGAAATTTGAGCGTTTCCTCAAAAATAACATGATTTAATTCTTACAAGTTTATATTAAAATGAACAGCAACTCAGTCATAAAACCTTTGATGTGCAGTCTGTCCTGCATTTGGTATGTGCTGGAGTAAGGGTAACCTAGAGATTGAAGGAGTGGCCAACCAACAATTAGTTTCACCTAAAACCCATGTCAGAGAGTATGTCCACCCCAGACACTGCCTGGAGTACCAGGACCCACAGGCTGGATGATCCAGAGACCGAGGATAGAAATAAACAAGACTGGAGGAGAAAATGTCAATGTAATGATGCCTATGGATATTCTTCTGTGCTCATAGACTGGTGACTAACACAATTGTCATCACAGAAGCTTAATCCACCAACTGATGGAAACAGATGCAGACCCAGAGTCAAACTTTAGGCAGAGCTAAAGGAATCCTGCAGAAAAGGGAAGAATGAATTGTATTGTCCAGATGTGACAAGGGCACCTCAAGAAAACTCACAAAATCAACTAACTCCAGGACTCCACAAAATCATAGGACTCCAGAAAATGGCACATCAACCAGGCCACCTTCATGGAGCTGACCCAGAACTCTGCATAAATGTACTCTACAGTTGCGTAGCTTGGGACTGCTGTCGGAATCCTAACAGTGGGAATTGGGGCTGTATCCAACTATTTCCCGGCTTTTGGGACTCTACACCTCATATTGTGTCACCTTATCCAGGCTTAAGATATGGGGAGGTGCTTAGTCTTACTGCACATCGATATGGCATGTTTTGTTGATATGTGTGGGAGACCTGCCCTTTCCTGTACAGAAGAGGAGGAGGAGTGGATTGGGGATGAGAACAGAACGGACATAGAGGAGAGGAACTGCGAGAAAGGGAGGGAGGGAAGTTGTAGCAAGGATGTGTATTTTATGCATATACTTATACATATTTTATATGTCTCATAACATGAATTCAAGAGATGTGAAAGACAATGCCATGTGATACAGAGACAGAAGAATGACATGCCACTGGGAAAAGAAATGCACAGGGAAAAACATAGCTTTCCACTTCCTATGACTCATTTCCCTGGTCAAAACATTCACAAAAGGAAAACCATAAATAAACATATACGCTAGGGAAGATGAGGTAGTTGCAATACGTAACTACAGATTCCTAGCATGCAGATTAGTATATGATAATACATTATGCTCAAAATTTGAAAAGATTTTCCCCCACACAATACACAGTTTTTTTTCCCCAAGAGGCCAGAGTTGGAGTCTTCCTGCTTTAGTCAGGCAGACGTTTCATATCTCCTATCTGTGAGTGGGAAGGAGCAGAGAGCAGTAAAAGGGAGCTGAGCTCCGCATCCTGCACTTGACATCTTTGGGGACACATTTCTTCAGAAGCACAGTGGATTTCCCCAAAGGAAGTTGTCCTGAAGGAAGCAAAGTTCACACTGTGATCTCCAACAGTTGGGCGCAGAGGCAGGAGAATCAGAAGTTGAAGAGCAGTAGACACAGAGTCATTCTGCCTCAAAATTACAAAGAAACAACCAGAAAACAATGAAGAAGGTGTTCACTTCACTTTCTAATAAAAATGACTGTCTAGAAGATATTGTGCTATTTGTCAACAACTCTACAATGTTGAGAATAATCAGCTACACATATTCGTGGGAAACTTACAAATGTCATTTTATGGCAGATTGGAGTTGGCTTGCTGAAACAAGTATTTTATGGTTATTGTCCTCAAATAAAAATAAAATAAAATGAATGAACAAATTTCTTCCTCATGGTGAAAAACTGAAGGTAGTTGAGAATTTATTTTGCATAGTTGGATGGGTAATAATAAATATTACATATTATATACATATGATTTTATTGTGGTCAGTCGATCCAATTGAAGACACATCAGTTTTGTCCTGTTTCCAAGGCAGCAGATATATTGCAAGCTTAAGCAGAACAGGGGACAGAAAGAGTAAAGCTCACAGCCTGGTGCTGACAATGCACCTACAATGAGGTCAGAGCGACTTGTGTGGTAGGCCGCAGGGCTATAGTCATTTCTCTCCAGGAGCTGCTGTTCAGAAATGACCTGAGCTAAACGACTTTGTTCCTTAGCTCAGGCTATTGGTAACATTTTTTTTCAGACCACCTGAAAGAGTAAATGTGTAATTCACATCATTAATTTCCCAATCAACTTCCCTTTTATGATATCACATTTACAGCAGGAAACCAAGCCAATTAGCTATTTTAAGCATACTTTAGAGTTTAAAGAATGACTAGTGTTCTTTTTAATGGAGGGTGGAGTATCAGGGCAATTGGAAACATGTCCTTTAGAATTTTAATGTCTGGTAGAGAATCTTTAGACTCTTGGTAGATGTTTAAAACTATGTTTAACTCTGAATCATGTATATGCAATGTTATTTTCTACATTAACATGTTATAAACTTAAATTTTATAAATCAATCACATCACAATAATATGTTAGCAACAGAAACTAATAATGCATAAACTATTATGATAATATAGTTTAATAAAAGACAGCCAGACAGTGGTGTCACATGCCTTTAAGGCAGGCAGATCTCTAGAAATTCAAGACCAGCCTGGTCTTCACAGTGAGTTCCAGGACAGTAAAGGCTACACAGAGAAACCCTGTCTCAAAAAAAAAGTTATAGATATTTTTTATCACAAAATATATTATTGTATTTTTCTCACTCTTCTTTTTTTCCATTTTTGCCTTTATTCATTATTTGTATGTTTATTTTATTCATTTTAACACATATCATTGCAAAGCTTAACACATATTGCACATATAACTTATTTTACGGCATTTTCATCAATGTATATAAGATACATTGTTCATATTTACCCATTCAGTTATTCACACTTATGGTTCTTTCTTTCGCCTTCTCTTTTCATAATCTGCTAGTGTTCATGATACTTTTATCTCCTTCCCATCAACACTACACAGTGACCACATGTCAGAAAATGATGCAATATATGGATTTTATTTATTTAACACTTTTGCTCTTTGGAGGTTCACCACCCAGCTCCCAAATAAATACATGGAGATATATTCTTATTTTTGAATGCCAGGTCTTAGCTTGGCTTGTTTCTTGCCAGGTTTTTTTTTTTTTTTTTTTTGATACCTGTGTATCTTTTTCCTCCAGGCTTTTACCTTTCTATATTATATATCTTTCTTTACTTCTTACTACATGGCTTGTTGTATAGCTGGGTGGCTGGCCCCTGGATTCCTCCTCTCTTCCTTTTCTCACTCCTCCTGTAGTGATGAGCTGTGGGCAGTGTTCCCGTCGCACCAGCTCCCGGCCGCCTGGCTAGCTTATGCCCCAAAATAATAACACACAAACTGTATTCATTTGAATACTGCCTGGCCTATTAGTGTCAGCCTCTTACTGGCTAACTCTCACATTTTGATTAACCCATATTTAGTAATGTGTGTAGCACCACGAGGGGAGGCTTACCAGGAAAGATCTTAAACTGTGTCCATCTCGGAGAGGAGAGGCATGGCTAATGCCCAGAGAGGAGAGGCATGATGGGAAAGAGTTAGTATGTCTGACCTGGTGGCTGGCTTCTTGGCAACTGTCCCAGAGAGGAGAGGCAGGGCAATTGCCCTAGGCATCTACCTCACTCCCAGCATCCTGTTCTGTCTACTCCACCCACCTATGTTCTAACCTATCAGGCCAAGCAGTTTCTTTATTAATTAACCAATGAAACAGCAGATAGATAGAAACACTTCTATGTCATCCTCCCCTTTTTCTCTTCTCTAAATTTCTCCTCCTACTTATTCTCTCTGCCTGCCAGCCCTGCCTATTTCTCTCTGCTGCTTAGCTGTTGGCCATTCAGATAATTAATAAACCAATCAAGTGTTTAGACAGGCAAAGTAGCACAGCATTACAGAATTAAACAAATGCAACATAAAGGAATGCAACACATCTTTGAATTATTAAATAAATATTCCTCACCATAAATGTAACACATCTTAAACTAATATTGCACAGCATGTGTATTTGTAAGACTGGCTTATTTCACTTAACATGGAGCTCCCCCCCAATTGTACTCATCGTCTTAGAAAAACATAAATTCATTGTTGAGTGAAACTCAATTTTGTACAAGAGCTGCATTTTTTGTTATATATTAACCCATTAACATCACGGGAGTACTCTTCTCTTTAAGATAATATAAGGTGCTACAACACCTAAGTGATAAAGTGATCTGAAAACCTGCAAAGCACCATGATAGAAATTGATCTGATGCACAAGATAGAGACTAACAAATAGGCAAATGATGTAAATACAGGACAAAGAGAAGTTTCATGTTCTGGGATAGGAGGAGCATAGCCCAGAAATATTTTTTTAATTCCTTAGAATAGTTCAGAATGTAAAATTCTGAATTATTTTTGTTATTCTTTGCTTAATATATTCAGATCTTGCTTTAACTAACACGAGTAAAAGATTCAACCAGAAGCAAAACCACAGATAAAAGGTTATTATAAGCACATGGAGCCTTTTCTGTTGTAGGCAATTGTTATACCTATAAATAATAATCAGAGTAACACAAGACAGATTACTCAAAATGTCATTCGTTGAAAGCAGGCGTTTTGAAGCTTACAAAGAGCTTTATAAAATACACCCAAATATGACAGTTAAACAAAAAAGCATTCTTTATGATTTGTTTTAATTAAAACATAAATATATCATTTTCCCTCTTCTTTTCTCCATCCAACAAAGCCCATTCCTCCGCATTTCAAATTCATGTTCTCTATTGTTTAATTGCTGTTGTTAAATGTATAAATATAATTAATGTGAAAATTCTTAATTAATCCTATATTATATGCTACATATCTCTTAAGGAAGAACAAATGCCATGTATATACTAACTTTTCTGATATGACTTTTTGATGTTAGCTGGATATTACATAATAAAATAGTTTGTTATTGTTCATCATGGTAGCAAATCAAATTAATTTATTGCACAGAAGATTTAGGCTTTACCTTCATCCAGTAACTGTTGAAAACAGATGCAGAGACCCACAACCAACCAGTAGGCAAAACTTTGGGATTCCTGCTGAAGAGAGGGAGGAAAGATTTGTAGGAGGCAGAGGGATCAAAGACATCACAAGAATTCCCACAGAAACAACTAACCTGGCTCATAGGAACTCACAGAGTCTAAACCAACAACCAGTTGCCATGGGACCAATCTAAGCCCTTTACAGATATGTGACAGTTATGTAGCTCGATCTACTTGTGGCCTTCTAACAGTGGGAGCAGAGGTTGTTCCTAATGCTTTGGCTGGCTCTTGGGAATCTATCCCTCATATTCATTGCCCAGTTTTAAGACAGCTGAATGTGCTTAGTTAGTCTTACCTCAACTTGATATGCCACCCTTTGTTGATACCCATGGGAAGTCTTCCCCATTCCGAAAAGAAACAAAAGAGGAGTAGATAGATTTGAATGAGGGGCAGATGTAAGGTAGGAGAAGGGAATGAGAGGAGAGGAGGAAGGGGAAACTGCAATCAGGATGTAAAATAAACTGATAAATTAAATTAAAAAAGCAATATAAGTTTTACATTGAGCACCATATAATCGCCTTAAAGGAAATTGGCTGAATCAAAAATGTGTGGCCTTTTTAATATATTCATGCAAGGGATCACAAAATTGAGAATCACAGAGCTGGTCTGATCTAGTTGCCTTGAGAGATATGTGTCATAGTTTTTCAGGTTAGATTCCTTGACACCTGGAGCACAGGTTGCCTTTTAGTTCCTGAGAAACTGAGGTAGTTCTTCAGGCTGTGAAGCATTTAGGCCACCTGTTTATCTTGGTGTTCTCTAGCAGTCAGTAAAGTACATAGGGTTTGGAAGA
Organism: Arvicola amphibius; assembly: GCF_903992535.2. NCBI lineage: Eukaryota > Metazoa > Chordata > Mammalia > Rodentia > Cricetidae > Arvicola > Arvicola amphibius. The sequence goes on along the minus strand of NC_052055.2, from coordinate 9,983,673 downwards.
ACAATTAGTCTTAGACATTAATCTTATGTACCCTGGATAGCTTGCAAACCTCATTGCATCCTGGCAACTATCATTTGCATCCTTCCTGACAACCATCACTGAATTCTAAATGTCTAATTGCTTGCAATAAACCTTTTTCAGCCTCACTCTATGTGACCCCTTTGACCTGGCTTGATTGACATTCCCTCTGACCATAACCAGGTAACCCTGGCTGGGTAGCTAAGTGCTGGCGCTTACACAATCTAGCCTGTTTAAAATGCTAGGCATAATATTCAGAGCTGGGAATGTAGCTCATTGAGGCTGTGAGTTTGATATCCAGCATCATATGAAAACAACGATTTAGTTTCCATACATTTAAATTTCTATGCTTTGCTTAATAAACTAGGTTTCATTTTCATTCTAGGTGAAATGTTCTATTGTTTAACAGTCAATTATAATTTTAAGATATTGAATCTATTAGAAATTTGGAAAATGTTTTTGTTTGGTTTTTTGTTTTTGTTTTCTGGTTGTGTCTATAACATATTTTAAAAAATGCATTCACACAAATGTCTGACAGTTGCATAGCTTGTTCTACTTGTGAGATTCCTAGAAGTGGGAGCAGGGGCTCTTCCTAACACTTTGGCTGACTTTTGGGAACCTGTTCCTCATAATGTATTGCCCTGCCCAGTCTAATATAAGGGGAGGTACTTAGTTTTACTTCAACTTGATGTGTCATGTTTTGCCAATACCCATGGGAGGTCTGCACCTTTCTGAACAGTAACAGAGGAGTAATAAATTGTGGGGTGGGGTGGGGTGGAGGAGCGTTGGAGGTAGGTAATGGGAGGAGAGTAAGGAAGACAAACTGGTCGGGATATATATATATATATATATATATATATACACACACACACATATATATATGTATATATATATGTATATATAATGAATAATTTTAATTAATAAAATATGTGGCCTTTATTGTCTTCAAGGTAAATTTATACAACATATATCTTTATTAAGACTTTTAGAATTGAAGCTGGTGCTTTACTTATGTTGGACAAGCACGCCACTACTGATATAGCTTACACCCCAGAAGGTGACCTGTCTTTAAGATGGCTTCTGCCTATGTTATAAGAAACTGCCTACTTTTATGCATGCTTTTCTTCATTAGGGTTCAGACATCCTATACCCAAGAATCTCAGACACAATGATAATACAAATAGGATATAGGATAGAAAATTATTTGCAAAATAGAATGAACTATACTGGAAAACTGACATTTAGTTCATCAGCATTGATTATAACACACATGTTCCATAGCATAGTTTATTCTAGATTTGACATATATTATGTGCCCATGATACTTCAACATGACAGTTTCCTAAAACAGGCCTAGATAAGGACAATACTAGTTGGCAAGCCGATACAAATTCAAATATCCTCTTAATTAAATATCATCCAGAGATTTACCAATGAACCAAAGTCTTGGTTTATGGAAGTGTGGGAACAAATGCTTATGTGATGCATGTGATATGTCTATAATTAGAACCATGGAGCATATTAATTAGAGTTGGGTATTTATGAGCTTAAGCAACAGGCTAAACAAGGTTGACAGACAATTAAATGAGGGATCAAGGAATGATCATAAAAATGAATTTGTATGACAGATCTAAGTTATTTTTACACTGATGTGGACAAACTGTCTTTTAATCACAGCAGCTGTACTAGCAGCTGATATTAAAATCAAAATTCCTTGCCATACCCTCTTACAGATTACTATATTAATTAAAATGTGCTCCACATCATAGCAATTTAGAGATGAAACATGGTAAAAATGCAAGATTAACTGCTGACTCTGATTTAGGTGATAACCAAAGTCACAATAAAAGCTAGAAAAAGAATATGTTCAAGAAAATAATAAATTATAAGTATAGCAAAACCAAGTCTATGTGAGGGCTGAATAAGAATAGGTACTGAATAGTTCTAAAAGATAAATTCTAATTAAATGTATCTGAAGTTTATGTATGTATGTATGCATAAGAATATGGTGAGGTTGTCATTACAGAATAAATTAGGGGTAAATTTTATATGTGGTACAGCAAATGAAATATCATTTGTTGCTTAGGAAAAGATTAGGTACAATTGTCTATAACACAAATATCAAGGCAAAGAACTAAATAAAGTTTGTGTTTAGTAATGTGTACATCAAGTATTTCTTTAATATATTAGTATTAGCTCATAATATATGCCATGCATATATTATATATGTATAACATAACATTAATAATATATTATTATAAATATAATATGGTACATATAATATGTAATATATATTGCTTTAGACATTTTGATTGCATGAATTTCTCCTTGAAGATAATAGTCAAAGAGAATTGTAGTTCATGCAGTAACATGAGTCCATAAAGGAAGAAGTATTGACATCCCCTTCCCTTATACACCTTTTCATGGTTCTTCTATTCCAGCATGTATAAAAATTATATCACTCCTAATATGAAACTTTTGGAAATGAGGTCACTTAGCTGCTCTCTTGATTGCCTAACTCGAAATGTATGTTCTATTCTGAAAAAAAAATAGGTAATAGCCAATAGGTGAAAAAGGTAAAAGAAAATATTTTGAAAGTTTTCACATTAAACAAATGGTGAATACTGTGAAATAATATGTTAAACTTTTAGAAAACATTGTATAATGTGTGTATATGTCAAAACATCATATGGAAGGACAATTGATATGCATACTTTATCAATTAAAGTGACAAATAAAGTAATAACAATTAAAGTTCCTGAATAAATTAAATCATTCTTTTCTAAATTTTCCATATGTAATAACCCCCGCCATTAAATATACAGGATGCATTATTTGTAGTAAAACAGATTAATTATTATAATTAAATAGAAAATGGAAGAAATGTCACATCAAATATGGATAAGGATAATTATTGTTTTATGACCCTTCTACACACACACACAAACACACACATATGGAAGACTGCACATATTCATAGGCATGCATGTCCCGGTATGCCCACTATGTACTCTCTCTCTCTCTCTCTCTCTCTCTCTCTCTCTCTCTCTCTCTCTCTCTCTCGTGGATGGTACACATATTTTAAAAGGTTGTTTTTCAGGTAGATAAAAAAAAAAGTTCAGAACTATTCCAGATGAACAAAAAATAATTTAAAATATTAAAAACAAACAATCTCTATTAACTCCACATCATGAAACACCTGGTAAGACAAAGTCAGAAGGGACACTTATAAAGAGCCACAGGTTGCACACCAGAGCCAAGATTTTGCCATGGCTGATATGCATGTCATGGGCTTGGATTTTATTAGAAAGCAGTGGAGAAATCATTGAAACAGTTAGTCTTATTCAAATTTACAAATAAAGATGCAGCTCTGTGGTAGGGTTTGTGAGAACATCAAGACTGCAATCATTGATGGTGCTCCACATGAAAGTGCTCTCACAAACAGGTAATGGAAGTGTTCACACAGGTTAGTGATGACAGGAGCTTATTCCATGGGGAAGAAGCTAAAAATACTCACAGCCATAATGTCAGCGATACAATGCCCTAGTTTTGATTCTGTTGCTGTAATAAAATACCCTGGAAAAAAGCAACCTAGGGAAAAAAGTTTTATTTTTTCCTCACAATTCCATCAGAGAAAGGAAGTTTAGGCACCAGAAATGTTAAAGCATCTAGTCACCTCACATCCAAACAGAAGAAAGGAATCCATGTGCACTCATTTTCTCTACTCCCAGACAGGCCAGGGCCTCAATCCAAGGAATGGTGTCACCCACAGTGTGCTGAAGTTTCCCATATTAATTATATAAACAAGGCATTCCCAATAGACAAACTCACAGGTCAACCTGACCTGGACAATTCCACATTGAGATACCTTTTCAATGATAAATTATATATATTTGCATGTATATGTATGTGCATATATTTATATCTCATCATAGAGCTCATCTAAGAGTGGTTCTTGTGAAATTTCCTGGTCCATGTGGAAATGTCAACTGTTGTACATATCTTATTTTGATAGCCATCTTGCTAAGATTTCAAGGGCTCAGTTCCCTGTCTTAGGAGACTCTTTTACTCAGCAGCAATCCTGGCCCCGTGGTTCCTGCAAAAATTTCTCATAAACATTTCAAAATTTAAATTTTTGATTTGAGATTGTGCTAAAGACAGCATATTTACAAACACAGAATGTGGCTTTACTTTGTAATATTTGTCTGTATAGTTCTCATACTCTCATAATATTTTCATAAGATACATCATTTGATTAGAGTTAAATTTACTTTTATATATCAGAATTTTGATTATTTTTCATGTTTTCTTAATATCCCTTCAATTTCTTTGAGGCATTTGAAGAATAAAGAAAAAAGTTTAAATTCAGAGGAAAGTTACCACAGCAACATTCATGTGGGTTCAAGTGGAAAAATCTCTGCTCACATTTTCCCTTAAGTCTTCTAAGCATGCTCTAACAAGACAGTCATGGACACAGCACTGTAAGGAATGGTCTTCATGATAGAATGGTAGCCTTCAGGGAAAGCCAGCACCCAGATGACACATGTGATCATATCAGTTATGTAAGTGGAGCCGAAAAGCACAGATGATAGTCATATGACAAGTAAATAAAAAAGGTCTGACTATGTCACCAAAATCTATACCAGTCATTATGGTTTTCTCTCCAATAACCCATCCCTTCTTTGTTACATTGTTTCTTGATCCTTAGGGGTTTTGTAAATGGTTTTGAGAAAAAAATTTAAGAGCAACAAGACTAGAGTCACAGCCCAGTAATTGCATTATTACATATGACAGAGAGCGGCACCCCTGTAATCTTAACAATATATCCCCCAAACAAGATTTGCACAATGGCAACTATTATCATCCCCATGAGGATATGGGATCAAGAAAATTTTACAACCCATAGAGGAAAATTATAGGAAATTGTTGGCATCTAATAAAGGGAGGATCAGTCTTCTCCAGAGCAAAGCCTCTGATAGGTTATTTATTCCAAAGTGATCATATAAACATTGAATAGACAGAGATTTTACTTACACACACACACACACACACTGGGTGAGATAAAAAGGAAAGGAGGGAGGGAGGGAGAGGGAGAGGGGGAGGGGGAGGAGAAGGGGGGGGAAGAGAGAGAGAGAGAGAGAGAGAGAGGGGAGAGAGAGGAAAGAGAGAACAATAATAATTAACACAGGTGAAATGAAGGGGCAAGAAAGATGGAGGAACTGAGGCACATCAGCTCCAACTGGTAGGAGAGAAGGCAATGATTAATAGACAACAGCTGTTGACCCCAAGGGTCAGCAACAAGTTTTTTCTGTTTTTTTTTTTTTCTCTTGGAGGAAGGGACGGCCACAAGGGTGAAAAGCAGATATGGAGGGATTGGGAAAGGAATATGATTGAGTTAAAACAAAAACAAAGCAAAACAAGAAACTGAGGTCATGAATTTGAGAAGGCCTGGAAAGAACATGCAAGATGGAGATGATGAAATAAAAATGATGTAAATATTGTACTTATGGATGTGTGGATTAATATCTGGGTCTATAATTCAGTTCCATTGGTCCACCTGTCTGTTTTTATGCCAATACCAGACTGTTTTCAGTGCTGTAGCTCTGTAGGAGAGTTTGAAGTCAGGGACTGTGACACCTCCAGAAGTTCTTTTACTGTACAGGATCGTTTTGGCTATCCTGGGTTTTTTTTTCTTTTCCATATGAAGTTGAGTACCGTTCTCTCAAGATATTTGAAGAATTTTGCTGGGATTTGGATGTAGATTGCGTTTGGTAACATTGCCATTTTTACTATGTTAATTCTAACTAAACAGCATGTTAGATGTTTCCACTTTCTGGTGTCTTTTTAATTTTTCTTCAAAGATTTAAAGTTCTTATTATACAAGTCTTCCACTTGTTTGATTAGAATTACTCCAAGATATTTTATGCTATTTGTGGCTATTGTAAAGGGTAATGTTTCTCTCATTTTTTTTTCAAAAAAAAAAAAAAAAAAACAAAACCTCTGAGATTCAATCTTACCCCTTTAAGAATGGCCATGATCAGCCGGGCGGTGGTGGCGCACGCCTTTAATCCCAGCACTCGGGAGGCAGAGGCAGGCGGATCTCTGAGTTCGAGGCCAGCCTGGTCTACAAGAGCTAGTTCCAGGACAGGTTCTAGAAACTACAGGGAAACCCTGTCTCGAAAAACCAAAAAAAAAAAAAAAAAAAAAAAAAAAAAAAAAAAAGAATGGCCATGATCAAAAGCACTGATGACAACTTATGCTGGAGAGGTAATGGAAACACTCTGCAATTACTGGTGGGAGTGCAGCTCCTTTGGATATCAGTATGGTGATTTATCAGAAAATTAGGAAACAACCTTTCTCAAGACCCAGCAAAACCACTTTTGGGTATATATCAAAAGGATGCTTAATAATACCACATGTGCTTAACTATGTTCATAGCAGAATTTTTTGTTATAACCAGGGCCTTGAAACAACCTAAATGGATAAGGAAAATGTGGTACATTTACAAAATGGAGTACTACACAGCAGAAAAAATTATGACATCTGGAAATTCGCAGGCAAATGGATGGATCTAGAAAACATATTGAGTGAGGTAATCCAGGCCAAAAAGTACAATTATCATATCTATTCACTCATAATTAGTTTTTAAACAAAAAAACAAAGAAAACCAACCTGCAAATCATAATCCCAGAAAACCTAGACAACAATGAGGACCCTAAGAAAGACATACATGGACCTAATCTACGTGGGAAGTAGAAATAGACAAGATCTTCTGAGTAAATATGGAGCATGGGGACCTTAAGAGGGAGTTGGAGGGGAGGGAGGAAGGAAGGGAAGCAGAGAATAATGTATAGCTCAATAAAATCAATAATAATAAAAATATATTATACTCACAGAAGAAATTCTTAGAAATATAATGTAAAAGAAAAACCAAAACTACTTACTTTCCCCAAAGGGCAAAACTGTTGTTGTTTCAGTAAAGTACAGACAAAATATAATTTTAAAGACTTTTACTCAAAAGGTACTGTCAAATTCAGGCAACATGGTCTTTTCCCAGGATGGAGGGTGTCCCTAGAGTTACACTATTAAAATTGAGTGTCCGTTATTAAAACTCATTTCCGGTCGAGAGATTTGGAGCTCTTTGTTGACAGCTTTCTTTAAGTTACTGCATATTTGTTACATCATTAACTGACATTTTTCTTGACATAAATATTTACACTCTACATTTTAAAAATTGAAGTCCTTCTAATAGAATTTACTATTGGACAATTCCTCCAGCCTCAGTTCTGTGAGCAAAGACTGGCACCTACTGGCATAATACATTCAAGTCACAGCTGGACTAAAGTGTGAACTCTCAATCAACAAGTTGATGTATGTATTTATTTTAATTGCTATTGTTTAGTTCCATAATATGACATTTGCTTTAGTTAGTATTAAAAATATTAAATATTACTATTTATATTATCAAAGTTTTTTAAAGATGAAATTTGAGTAAGATCTACAAAATTAAGGGAAAGTAGTATTTTTAAAAATTGTTATTTTGGAGGTCTAAACTAACCAGAATAAAGTAGTCAGAATTATATATTGAGCATGAGTATGTTACAAAAGATTCAGTTACAAATTGCAGGTAGAGAATGGGCAGACATTCTCACGTTAGACTAAAACAGTGTGAACTTAGATCCAATATTTCACGAGTTAGTTCCAGCACTGTTTTTAAAGTTTTAGATATCAGCAAATCCTATTCAGATTTAATAACACACGATAGACAACAGCATGTGAGGCTCTTCTTTCTATTGTTTTGGTTTCATGCTGTACACTTGTTCATCCACGTATTGAGTGGACATTATACCTAACCATTCAAAAATCAGGAACTAGAAAATCTGATTCACCCGGCTCTTTTCCTGTTTTATATAGCCAAGTCTACTTAGGATCCCTCTAAAATATGTTTAGTGATTTTCTATTTCACTTGAACTTACTGCCACCCTTGTCAAATCCCTATGTTCTCATTGTGAACACTAGGTCACTAATTGGTCATCTTGCTCTTACCACTACTAATAGTGCTATACTCACCCAAGCAGATCTTTATCATCACGAATTCTATATTTAATGGAATCACAAGATGCTGACTAGGAAGAAATATTTCTCCACTTAGAATAGTTGCTAGCACACACTTCTCTATTATATTAACACATTTGTCATCATATTATGTTAATTTTTCCTATATACACTTAACATACCAAGCTAACTTATAAACATACAAACACTTAATTAGATACTTTAAAGATATATAAATAGCTATTCACAAGATCAAATGTGTGATTACATTGATTACATTTGTGCTATTGATACAGAGTCTAGTTTTATGGGGATTTTAGCAGTGGAAAATTTCATTTTGTATAAGTGTGATTCCATATATTTGCATTCTAGAAGTAATGAATATTTGACTGTGGGTTACTTTTCTTTGTCCTTTTTCATAAAGTAGTATGACTAGCATCTAAATTGTGGCTGTCAAATCTGAATATGTATTTTTAGAAAACATAAAAACTTGTTAGGTTATAATTGGCATAGATTGGGCAGCAAATATTTAAAATATAGATAAGTGTTGACATGTTTAAACAACCATGAAATCATATAACTCTTCTGCAACATCTTTATTTCTTTATCCTTTTAGTAATCTGTAACTCCAGACCCTTTAATTTTTTTAGAATTTGCTATAAATAAAATCACAGAATTATTAATGGGCATACCTCCAATATCTCTCCCAAATTTATGTTGTTTTACAACCATTGAACTCAACTAATACTACTGGTGTGTGCTTGCTTGCATGTAGGATTATAAAAGTTTTACTCCTCTGTGGCATTCTCTACCACTCCCTCACTATTTCCTTTTCTCATCTCTCCTTTCCCCCTTCCCTAGGTAGTCCTTCTGCTCTTCTTCACATTCATGTTGTGTATGTGTGTGTTGTGTAATATACACATATGCAGGAGCCAGCCTGCATTGACATGGGTGTAAGTACATGATTTCATGTATCAGAAAAGTTCTTGTTTTCCTCTTTGAGGAGCCTCCATGCAGATGTCCACAGTGTATAGACCACTGGGTTCATAGTATTATTTCGCTGTGATTGTTGTTATTGTTTCCTTAATAAGCCAATAATTTTACTGGAGTGAGAGAACCTCATAATATAGCTTTAATGAACCTTTTCCTGGTGACAAAGACTGTTTAATATTCTTTATATATTTTTTGACCATTTGTAGTTCTTATTTAGGGAACATTTTGCCTCTCTTCCTGAGTGGTTGTTCTGCAGGTTGTTTTGTTGAAACCTTTGAGTTTTGCATACATTCCAAGTGTTAATTCCCTGTGGAATGGAAAGTTGGTGATAGTTTCTCCTGTCCTACAAACTGTCCCTTCATTCTGCTGATGACAAGAAGATATAGCTATCATATGAAAACTTCAAACTTCAGCTCACATCCATAGAAATAAAATACTTTAAATAAATGATATACTTAAAATTTCCTAGGAAATAAGACTATGAGTATAACCATCAATTCAAGCAGAATCAAAGGTAAGTTAAAATATATGTTTTCATTCCCTTTTTGTTGTAATTTCTTTAGGGCATTGGCATATTTGGTACAAAGTATCGTTAAGTCTAGGCTGGCCTCAGCTCACCTCATAGCTGAAACAACTTTGATCTTCTGATTTTCCTCCCTACCTTCCTACTACCAGGGGATTACAGATGTTTGCCACCACAGCACAATTTCAAATTCTATTTCTTCCATCCAGATAACATACTTCGAAATCTGATCTCATGAAATAGCAGGCTTTACTCGGAAGCAAAACTGCTCAAAATACCTTTAATAACTAAAGAACAATATTGTGGTTTCCCAAACTCAGAATCATGTTTAGGATGGAGAAAGACTGGTAATGAGACTGTGGTTTCATCCACAGAGGTAAAAAAAATGGATGTTTAATATAAAAGGACAAAATCAAATCTGTACCATTTTTTTCAGAGTAGTCATAAATATGTGTTTTATTTCCTTAACTTATTTAAAACATTGTGGGGGCGCAATGATGATAAATATCTCGAGTAAAGTGCTTGTCACACAAGCATGAAGACCGATGTTTGGATCCCCACCACCTAAATAAATGTCAGGAATGGAGGCAGATATCTATAACCACAGAACTTTAGGACAGAGACAGAATGATTCTAGCAATTTGCGTGTTGACTTGTCTAGCTAAGTTTAGAAGATATAGGTGTTGAGAACAGTAACATTCTCAACAATAACACAGAGATAAATGGAGAATACCCAACACTAAAATCTGGCCTCGTAGACACATCTGGCTGGTTGCACCCCAATACATACACACACACAAACACACACACACACACACATAGTGTGTGTTCATACAAAAAAATTGTGACATTTGTAACATTGTCTTTAATAATATTCATACAGAAATCTAGGCTTATAAGAATACATACATATTACACTTTGTGGTCCTTTCCAAAAATATATGTAATTCAAGGTAAACACATACATCATAATAATATAAGAAGCCAAATTTATATATTATGTAATAATGATTATTCTGTTATAATCTGTCATTTAATTTTAAGATTTTTATTTTTAATGAATAATAATCTTCCAACAAAATACTTTACATGTCTTTTATAAAGTACTTTAGAATAGAATAGATAAACAAACAATTTCATGATTTTGTGATTTTAATATTTCCATACATGGACTCAAATGATCAAGTATATCCAGGTCAATGGGAGTTGCTAATACTGAATTATATGAGAGTTTGAGAGTTGAAAAAGAAGCTGGATAAAAAGAAACCAAGAAGTACTTGTCTTCATGCAACCAAACACAGATTTATCTGAATAAAAGAATTGAACATTGAGCAATTGACTTGTTTTCTTCTGACACAGGAATATTCTTGAGCTAAAAATTCACCTATAAAAATGAACTTTTTTATAAAATGGCATTTTATAAATGGCGGAGCCCTCATTTTCTCATTTTCTACTTTGTTCATGCTGCTTTATGATATATCACACAGAATGATCAGGAACAACCAGACAATATGTTTCCTTCACATGAACATAGGATAGTGCTGAAATAGAAAACATATCAGATGTTATCAAAGGATAAATGAACTATAATATATGAGCTGATAAATGAGAGTGGATATTGACATAAGATATGCATTTATACAGGAAGTAAGAATAATAAAATGGAGCCTATTGAAGCAATTAACCCAGAGACCCACAACTGGCCAAGGTACAGAAAATAAGAGACTTCTGTATCACATTATAGGACTCAAGGCTCAGGAATCTTCTTTGATAAGGAAAGAAAGAAAGAAGGAGGGGGAGAAAGAGAGGGAGAAGCTGAGGAGAGAGGGGGAGAGACAAAGAGAGATAGATAGATAGATAGAGAGAGAGAGAGAGAGAGAGAGAGAGAGAGAGAGAGAGAAAGCGCACAATTTTCTTTAGCACTGTGACCTATGGTAAATCAACTGCTCTCCAAAACACGTCCTCCAAAGAAGCATCTTTAAAGACAGATATTTTACTTAATATTTATTTTAAAGGGAGAGAGCAAAGTTTCCTAGGTCAGGGAAGTAGTGTGGATTTTGGAGGGGATAGGGAAGGGATGAAAGTAATGAAGATACATTGCATGAAATTCTTTTTAAAAAGTTAATAAAATACTATTTTTCAAAAAGAATATTGAGATTAAGTCATGACAAGAACGTTTAGAGAACAAAGACATTTGGAGAATGGCAAGGTCTAAGACTGGAGGTGATGGCATCATTACAGAGCTGCACATAAAGACTGCTTTGTTGTTAAGGGTTCAATGAATGTTGAAAGGCTATCCATTAAAGTATTAAAAAGGGAGATTTACATTTTATAAAGCTCATGTTAGTAGAACTGTAGAGTTTAAAGTGGTTAATGTGTCTAAAGCATTTTTTTAAATGCATGACATTGGTCTTTTTCTTTATATCATGCTTTATATAATAAGATTTTAAAATATTCTTCAGTGACAAAGTATTTATTTTCTAATTTAACATTATGGAAATATGCATTGGTGAAATATTTTCTAAGTAATAATAATAATTTATATATAGCTATAAAAGAACTTTAAAACTGAGAATAATTTTCTGAATAATCTTATACAGACTTGCATTCCTTCTAACTCTCTGGGCCATCCTTAATATATCAAGAATTGCTTAATATGCACCATGACAAAAGTCATTGTTCCTTTTCATCTTTAGAGACCCATCTTTTCCTTTTCCAGTGATATCATTTATGACTTTCAAAACAATGCTTTTCTGATATTTTCTAAAGCCTTTTATCAAAATAATCTCTGGCACTAAAAAGTAAATGTCTCCAGGAATGGTTTTATGTTGTTATGATATTTACTAACCATGAGCCCTCACAGTGGTCTCTACATGCAACATGCTGGGGAGACCCAGATTTTAATTGTAGGGAAGCAGTTAGGACAGCCTGTGATTACCACACTAGGTCACTGTAAAGTCTAAGGCAAGTCCCTGAGCATTTTTCATAACCAATTAATACATGACACTTTAAGTAGCATGAATTTGCCATTCTTCATTAAAAGAAAGTAGGACAACGTTGCCAAATAGAAAACGAGTTAAGAATATCTGCAACCCACACAGTTCAACGTCTACGCAGAACTCTTGACAATTATTTCTAAAGATAATAGAGGTGACCTTCACATATTTTACCTACTTATGAACTTTCTTTCACATTAGTCAATGTGAATATTGTGTACATGGACAGCTATTCAGTGAAAATGTTTCTGTAATGATGGTCTTTGTCAGCATTTGGTGATTAACTAGTTTTATCTAACTTCTCATATTGTTCTGTCTAATCATTATTAATTGTTCAGAATCATATATAGACTAAATCATTTTTCACCATATCTTTAGGAAAGATATAGTTTGAATTATATGTCTTTCTTGGAAACAATAATCTGTATTTTAGTCTTTTGCTATTATCTATATCTATTAATGTGACTGAAGGCCATATAAATAGATGGATGTAATTACTTAATGATGTAAATACAGAGTTAAATATCAGTAGTCTCTATTTTCTCTTTGTTGAAATGATATCTTAAAACTGGTTGTGTCAGATTCAATAGAATTCACTAAGCAAGAAGTGCATGCTCATGAGGAACATTTAAGCTCCCACGTGTTTTCTTAATGGCGCATTATATATTATATTCTACCCATGTTACTAATTATAATGGAATGAGACAATTGGGGCTGGAAAGATGCTTAGAAGTTCAGAGCATCAGGTGCTTTTGTGGCGGACACAGATTTGATTTCTGTCACCCATTATACTTAACAACCATTTTTCACTACAGTTCCTGGTGATTTATGACATCTCTGCCCATAGGTGGTGGCATGAAACCATGTGGCATAAAAACATACATTCAGGCAAAATTCCTATATAAATAAAATTAAGTAAAAATCAAATTATTACACATATAGTGTAATGTTTAATAAATTGAGTTGTATTGGTTATTGAATAAATTCTGTACATTCTAAACTGTTAATTTATGTATATGTTTTTAAAAATAATAAGTGACAAATTTTGGAGGTATATTTTTAGGTGATAATACGTTGTCTAATTTATGTATACATTGTTAAAAAAATCAGTCAAACTCATTAACATACCCATCAGTGAAAGAATGTTCCTGTAAAGATCGTTGCTGTGGACTAGTTTTCAAAGGAGGCCTACAAGTTTCCAAAGTAATGGAGCAACAGCAGTCCTATCTAGCTCTCACCTCTATGAGTTTCAACAAGAACCAGTGCAGCACAAGAACGTTAAGGGTACAATGATGTCACATATACCTTGGAGGTAACCAACAGCCAGCCCGCTCATGAAACTTAAGACCTATTTATAAACAGGGACATCTTGCCTGGTGCAGGAAACCTAACCAACAGGTTTATCAGAGTAAGTGAAATCACAGCCATTAGAGGAGACTGTATATCCACCACTTTGCTAAGGAAACATAATCCCTAACTGCTTTCTCGTATTGGTACTTAAAGCCACAAGTATGTATGTATAGATTTCGGCCCTCATTAAGGCAACTTCTTTTTACCATAGAGGAAGGCCATGAAATTAAATAACAACCAATCAAAATGCGGAGCAGTGGAGTCCAATCCCAGCTGATGTATTTAATTCTACTCCTGCAGCTAAGGCTCAGAGAACATTTTGGAAGAGGAGATGGAAAGATTGTGAGAGCTGATGAATGGAGAGTTCACTCTAAGACTGAGCTTTATAGAAGTGTCCGAACCCACACACATGAAGTCCCACCAACATGGCTGCCAAAGGATGACCTGAACAAGGAGGACATTGATAGATATGTTTCTGTGATGATGTGAAAGCTATGAGATCTCAACCATAGGAAAAATCTATAAGTAACTCATGCAACTAAATAACCTTGGATGAGGGGAAAATAGTCTTCCCTGGGGAAAAGCACACCAGTTGGTTATCCAATACTTAATGGTCAGCCCTGAAAACACACAAATACAAGTAATATTATGCAAACTGATCTGTTTATTTATGTATTTAGTATTATTTGTAGTATGTGGGTAAAATGTGTAATATATGTATATACACACACACACACACACACATATATCTTAAAAACTTTAAAATAGCCATGAATTTGAAAGAGAGCAAGGGATATGTATGGAAAGGCTTGTAGGAAAGAAAAGGAAGGAGGCAATGTTGTAAGCATATTATAATATCAAAAATGAAGGCATTAAAGAAAAGAACCACTTCCTACATTGAACCTTTTATAAGACTGACTAAGTAGCAATCTCAGTGATGTGGGAAGTAAGGGCCACTACAAGCTTCTACCAACATAATTGAAAAATGTCTTGATATATGATTTTGTTTTGTCCATTGCTATAAAATTTTATTGACCAGTTACCATGTTGGTTAATAATATTTGGGTTGAACTAATCCTCTGCTCTCAGGACACGGTCACTCATACATGGCTCAGAACTGACCTATGTCTCACCTGCATTACGGTGAACCCTGAATATTTGCATCATTTCATCAATTTATCAAATAATTAAAATTTTATTTTAGCAGTTTTTCCAGATGCAATATTATATTACTGCCACCATCATTCATATCAATAGCGACTGAATACTTTCCACCTTTTTCGTTTGCTCAGCGTCTCTACTTCCTCCGTCTGTCCTTCTATCCTGAGATTTGTTGAGGACTACTCACTCCATTCTGTTTACAACAAGAACTGAATGAAGCAGTAGAAAGAAGAATCTAGGGCTGCTTTTGGCACAGTTTCTCTTCAGTTTCAGCATGTGTCTCCAGACCATTCTCAGCCCATCTGTGAAAGGCGAAAGCCTCTTCAAAGCCTCATTGCACCAAGGAAAAGACTGAGCCTTAGAGCATTTTAGCATACACAAGTTGAAAAATGCCTCATCTTTCCCTACCTACATGAATTTCTTACAGTTCTTTTTTAAACCTCTCAGAAAAATTACACCATAAAAACAGGTCAAAGGCATGATTCGAGGGAAAATTTGATAATGTTCATCTGAAAAGAAGCAAACCTCTCAAATAAATGAAATATAAAACTATGAGTAAATAATATTCATCTATCAGGTTTAAAACTAAAAAACCATATTCATTTTAGTCAGAAAATTGGAAAATGAATAACTCTTTGTAACACTATTAGGAAGATGAATGATACAAGATGTAAAGATCGTAGTTCAAGAAAGTCTGCCAATGCTCCAACTGAACAAATGTATCAGTTTGAAAATTTGATGCCTAATGATTCATACTAGATTTATGTACTTCGGGTGTGTGAGCATTGCAACTTAAAAAGCATACACTTTCAGAGAAGATAACGCACCCAGTGGGAACTTCTCCTAGGTTTTATGCAGGTTGTTTTTGAAAATTTTCCACTGACAAAAGAATTGCAAAGTTTACTATTGACAAAATAGAGTCACATTAGTTTGTGAAAGCCATATAGCAAACGAGACAGAACCTGAATTCAAGTTTTGATACCTTATCAAAAAGAACATTTAAGTAAGTGCTGCAATTAAAAAAATACAGAGAGAAGGCGGCAGTGATATGCAAACGTATTTGGTCAAGACCTAGTGACATAAATGGCTGCAAGAAACTAAGGGGTATTTAGTCTTTTCCTGCATTGTTTTTTTTTTTTTTTTTTTTTTTTTTTTGTGCCATTTTCATCCTGGAAACTTACAAGCCTGCTGATTTTTTAAATCCATCTCCAAGAAAGCCTGACCTAGTTAGCCTTGGTAAGCCTGGTCACCTGCGTTCAGCACCCAAGACTGAGAAATCTGGTGACCAACAGGAAACTGGGAAGAGCCTAAACTCAGCAGAAGTGGATCCAAGGGACCTGCATTGCTTTTTAATCACTTTAAAGATGCCAATGTTTTCATCTCTAAGCTTGCCAGCTCTTACAGTTTCTTTTCCCCTCTTAGGAGTCATCCAATAATCATCATGACAAAAGAGAGTGGGTATGTCTGGGGCTCCTGAGGAAGGTAGGAGGAGAATCAATTCTGTACCCAGGAAATCCTCCACAGGTTGAAAGATGGGAAACTATGACAGCTCCCTTCCAGCAAGCCTCTGTAATCACATCAGTCCTTTCACATGCAGGAAATAAAATGGTAATTCAAAACATTTGCATAGTTGTGGGCAAATGAATTTTAAGTTATAACAATATTCCCAAGCACACCTCACATAAAAATTGAATATCTATTGATAGAAATTGCATGATAATATCTACATGGTGGTGAAAATTCATACTCAATGACTATGTTTCCTAGAAAAAAAGTAATTTCCTAATTAAAAGATCAAGAGCTTATAGAATGCTCAATGATTCCAAGTAGAAATAATCTTTGTTTACACTAAAAGTAGGTGATAGAAAACCAGCTCTATGGTGCGATGAAAATATCCACACAAAGGCATTGTAATACTCAACATAAATAATGTGTATTAGTCCAATAAAAAGCTGAGCCAAATGGTCTAGTACTGAAAAACATGGTAAGATTGACTTATCTATTTGTCACTGTGACTATATTATATTAATTCAGTGCAATTTGGCAATGCATTTTAGTAACTTCCATATGCCTTGTGATTTTTCTAGGTGCATTGATCTCAAAAGGTTTAAAAGAAAAACCCTGCTTGAAGAGTTTCACTGAAATCTTGGACACTTGAGTAAATGAAGCAAATGTTCAGCTACCAGAATGATAACATCAGCTATCTTTATCCACTGACTTGAAAGAAATCGGGTTTCATATTGGAGAGAAAATGTCTACACTTTCCACTCAACCCAGTGACGTGTCATTCTGTTTCTCAGCGTCTGCATATTTCGTTGCATCAGTATTTTGGTTTCCACAGGAGATGAAGGAAGGGATGAGGCGCAACCACAGTGCTCCGGCACTTGAAGAAGAAAACTGACTTTCTTTCTACCGACATTAGTAGAACACATTTTATCTTTGTACAGGCAGAACCCAGAAAGATCCGTCACTGTCTTAGAAAGTAGGGCCAAGGTTATGTGATTCTTCTGGCTCAATTTCAGGCAGATAGAGACTTATGAGGAAAACTGGGGTAGGCAAAAGACAGCAGTTTCTATCAAAGAGAACCATGGCACAACTGTATTAGTTAAGATTATGAAATTAAAGAATTTGACTTGCATTTATTCTCTTTCTTGAAATTTCACTTTTCCTGTCAAAGTACATTCTGCTGATGAGAAATGAATTCTTTTATTTTCAAATAAGACACTTAGAGGCACGATGGGCTATTATGCTTAAGCTTCAAGATAAATTAATAGGATTTGACACATGAATTTCTGCATCTGAATGAAGATAATGACAACTAGTTCCACTGTTCAGTACCAGTCTTTGTGCTTGTAAATCTCCATGAATTTGCAAGTTTATTTCATGTAAAACATCTCTGCTCAAGTTTTATGACAGTTAAGTATCAATTAACATCTTATGCAGAAATACATTTTAAATATTGTTTGGAGTTCTAGGATTCCTTCCATTTGTATTTTCTTTATTATTTCTATTTAAGTTTTCAGATCTTGAATGGTTTCCTTTATCAGTTTGCCTGTTTGTCTTGGCTTTTTTTTTTCTTTTTTAGGGATTTGTTAATTTCTTCAAATTCTTTATTTGTCTTTTCCTGAATTTCTTTAAGGAATTTGCTCATATCCTCTAGCATCTTCATACTGTACTTTTAAGGTCATTTTCTTGTGCTTCAACTGTGTTGGATTATTCATCATTATTTGCAGATGATAGGATATTATACATAAATGACCTCAAAATTCTGCCACAGGACTCCAATAGCTGATAAACACCTTTAGTCAAGTGGCTGGTCACAAGATCAATTAAAAAGAAAAACCAATAGTTCTCCTATAGACAAATGATAAATGGGCTGTGAATGAAATCAGAGAATCAATAACCTTTTATAAAATATCAAATAATATAAAATGTTTTTGTGTAACTTTAATCAAGCAAGTAAAATAACTGTGTGAGAAGAACTGCAAGTCTTTAAAGAAAGAAAATTTAGTGGGATTAGTATGTAAAATGAGAAAAAATAGTTTTTTTAAAAAATAAATTTATTTAAGAATGTCTCAAAAAAAAGAAAGAAAATTTAAAAAGATATCAAAAATTACATTCTCTAGTATTGGCAGTATTAACATCACAAAAATGACCATTTTACCAAAGCAATCTACAGATTCAATGCAATACCCTTAAAATTCCAATCCAATTCTTTTCAGACCTTGAAAGAACAACCCTCAGCTTCATATGAAAAAACAAAACATCCAGGATACATGAAGCAATGCTGTACAATAAAAGAATTTCCGGAGGTATCACCATCTATGATTTCATGCTCTACTAAAGAGCTATAGTGTCAAAAACTACCTGGTATTGACAAAAAGTCAGACAGGTGAATCAATGGAATCAAATCAACGACCCAGATGTAAATCCATATACTTATGAGCATCTGATTTTCAACAAAAAAGCCAAGATTTTAAAATGGGGGGAAAAACATCCCCCACAAATGGTGCTGCTCTAACTGGATATTGGCATGTTGGATAATATAAATCAATCCTTATCTATCACTCTTCAACAAACTCATCAAGCAGATCAAAGACCACACTATAAATGCAGATACATTGAACCTGATAGAAAATAAACTGAAAAATAATCTAGAATGCATTGGTACAGGAGACAACTTCTTAAACAGAACACCAATTGCACAGGAACTAAGAGCAATAATTAATAAATGGGATCTCATGAATTTGAAAAGTTTCTATAAGGCAAAGGGCATTGTCAATAGGCAGAAAACGGCCATCTACAGAGTGAGAAACAATCTTTACCAATTCCAAATCTGACAGAAGGCTGATTTCCAAAATATATAAAGAACTCAAGAAATACATATCCACAAAGCAAACAATCCAATTAAAAATTGGGGTACAGATCTAAATAGAGAATTCTCAACAGAAGAATGTCAAATGGCCAAGAAACACTTAAGAATACGTTCAACATCCTTAGACATTAAGCAAATGCCAGTGAAAATGCCTCTGAGATTCCAACTTACAGCTGTCAGAATGACTACGATCAAAAACACAAGTGACAGCTCACACTGGGAGAGCATCTGGAGTACAGGGAATGCTCATCCTTTTCATGTGGGAGTACAAACTGTAGAGCCACTGTAGAAGTCAGTGTGGCAGTTTCTCAAATAATTCGACTCAACCTACTACAAGGCCCAGCAATACCCCTCTTGGGCATAAACCCAAAGGATACTCAATCATACCACAAGGACTCTTGCTCAACTCTGTTCATTGCAGCTTGATTTGTAATAGCCAGAACCTAAGAACATTCCAGATGTCCCTCAACTGAGAAGTAGATAAAGAAATTGTGGCATATTTACTCAGCTGTTAAAAACAAAGACGACAGAAAATCTAAAGCCAAATGGATGGAGCTAGGGGGAAAAATCAGCCTGAGTGAGGCAACCCAGTCTGAGAAAGACAAACATGGTATGTACTCACTCATAAGTGACATTAGCTGTAAAACAAAGGATAACAATGCTACAATACACAGCCTTGGAAAGGAAAGGTAGCAAAGAGAGTTAATGGGGGAACGCCCAGACCTCCCTGGGAAGGGAAAGCAGAAGATATTTCATGTATGGAACATGCGCAATCAGATTGTGGAAGGGCAAAGGGAGCGAGTACTGAAAGAAACTACTGGAAAGGGGGAACATTTGAAAGTCGGGAGAAAACTTGACTCAAGGGAATCTCTCAGAAATCTACAAGGAAGATGCCAGGTTTGACTTACAGCAATACCAGCTATGTAACCTGATCTGATCATCTTCTGTGACAAAAAAAAAAAAAAAAAAAAAAAAAAAAAATGGTGCCTAGCCCAATTGTTATCAGAGAGGCATCATCCAGACACTGAGCAAAACAGGTGCAGACCCAAAGCTAAACATTAGGCAGAATTCACGGAAGCAAGTAGAAGTGGGGGGAAAGATTGTAGGAGCCAGAGGGGCAAAGGACAGCGCAAGAAAACTCAAAGTCAACTAACCTGAGCTCCTAGGGGCTCACAGAGAGTGAATCAACAACCAGGAGCCTCCAGGGGACAGATCTAGGCACTTTGCATATATTTAACAGTTATGCAGGTTGGTCCTCTTGTAGGACTCTTAACGGTGGGAGCAGGGTCTGTCTCTGACTCTTTTACTGACTTTTGAAATGTACTCCTAATACAGGGTTGCCTTGGCCAGCCTTAATTCATGGGGAGATGCTTATTCTTACTGCAACCTGATGGGAAACCTGCCCTTCCCTAAACAGAAATAGAGGAGGAGTAGAATGAGGGTGGGAACAGAGGAGTCATGGAGGGGAGATGACGGAGGGGAAATTATGGCTGGGATGTAAAATAAATAAACAAATAAATAGAAAGATAAATAAATCTAGTAAAAATAATGTTTAGAAAAGTTGCAATGAGGAATCCTTAGATTAGTTGTCTGGAATATCTCTATATTAATTTTGCTTTCCCTTCTGTGAGACCTGAGAATTTGCATGACCCCAGTACTCCTTACCACTACCTAACATTATAACCTTAATGGTTAAAAAAAAAACCAGGAGATAACCCCTGAGGTCTCCAAGTGACCCTGAAGCAAGATGTACAACTCACGTTTCATTTTATATTACCTTCTAAGTGGTAAGCTGTAGTTTAATCCCTTAGATTAGCAGTCTCTTCTCCATGGATTATTATAGAATTTTATTTTCATAATCAACATTTCAATGATATGAATTTTCAGTCCTGGTATGATTATAGGAAACATTTACAGTGTAAGTCTGAGTACTCTAAGTGGCAGTTTCTTATTTTTTCCCTATGTATCTTTCTCTTCCCCAGCATATCAGACTCTTTAATATAGTGATACTGGTATTTGGAATATTGAGATTGTTGATTTTTAAGCTTCTATATCTTCACACCGTCCTTTGGCAGTCGAGAGACTCAGCTTGAGAAAATCAGCCAGGAGACTTTCAGGGAAGAGCTCCACTCAGTGTTTTACAGATACACACATATATGCACAAACCCAAATATATGTATGGGTCCCTACATATAAATAGAGTCTTGAAAGACAAAGTCTCACCATGAGGGCATGTTGGCCTGAAACTTTCTATAGAGACCAGGCAGGTTCTGAACTCACAGATGACCTACTGCCTCTGCCCCTCAGAGTCTAGGATTACAGGCCTGCTCCACCATGCTTACCATAAACAGTATTTTCAGGTGGAAGTATCTGGAGTACAGATATGATTATCATACCTCTGCTTACCAGATGGTTTCATTATAATTATATCTTAAATGATAAATTTCCTTCCTCGATATGTCTATTTATTGAGTAATAATAATTTTAAAGATTATAATTAACACCTCCTAACTAGGCCAAATACAAAAAATTCTGAAATTCACTGGATAATGCATCTAGTCCTTTAAAAATTGAGAGGTGGTTATTTCTACATGCTTTATTCCTGAGAATCGAGAGTGTAATCATTTCTTTGATCATAGGATTCTTAATAAAACTAAGAGTGTAACATCTTTTGAAAAAGATTCTTAAACATCTTTTTTCATCCATTAAACCTGAAATGGGTTCACCACTGTAAATATACTTGTAGGCATTAGATTCAGTTTAAACTATTGTATGTCAGTGTCAATAAGAGTTTGCTTGCATTGCAGTTGCTCATGAAGAACTGAAAATTGGTTTCCTACAGTTGCACGGGCTGCTTATGGGTGAGATAACTCACCGACCCAAGACTGACAGCTGGGGAACCAGCATAAGACTGAACTAGAACCTCTGAATGTGGGTGACAGTTGTGTGGCATGGGCAGTTTGTGGGGCCACTAGCAGTAGAAACAGTGTTTATCTCTAGTGCATGATCTGGCTCTTTGGAGTCCATTTCCTATTGAGGAATACCTTGCTTATCCTAGCTACAGCAGGTGAGGAGGACCTTGTTCCTGCCTCAAGTGATGTGACAGACAGTTGACTCCCCATGGGAGGCCTGGGGAGTAGAAGGGAGTGCAGTGGATGAGAAGAGAGGGAGGAAGGGAGGGGAAAGAAACTGGTTTTGTTATGCAAAATAACTGGGAAAGACTACTGAGTCTTCATCTCCTTGGGCAGCTTGAATAACACCTTGTGATACTGTAAGAACCGGTGCTCAGGGATGAGGCCTTTTAGATCAGTTCCAGGCAAGTTCCTCGAAATTGTGGTCGAAGTGTGTATTGTCAGTAATTCTTATTTATTTATACTGCTTGGATAATAATTTCAGTTGAAAATATATTACTTCTGTAACATGAATTCTAATTTATCTTACTAATAAAAAAAAACCTGGAGTCAGATATTAGAGGGTAAAAGCTGAAAGATCAGAGAGGCAGAACAACTAGCCACTAGTTCTCACCTCTATGAAATACTCAGACCAAATGGGGTATCCTGTCTCTACACATCCTCACAATGAATGCTCTGAGCTCCTGTCTCCTCCTGCCTTATGTTCCTCTCTCTGCCCTGTCATATCCTTTCCTGTCTCTGCCTTCCCAGCGCTAGGATTAGAGGCAATAACTCCCAAATACTGGGATTCAAGGTGTGAGCCACCACTGCCCGGCTCTCTTTCTTGTTGGGACTAGATCAATCTAGTGTAGCCCAGGGTGGCCTTGAACTTGTGGAGATCTGTCTACCTCTGCCACCTGAGTGCAGGGATTAAAGGTGTATACCATCACGGCTTGATTTCTATGGCTAACTAGTGATAAGCTCCACGCTCTGATCTTTCTGCAAGCTTTATTTGTTAGATCACAAACACTATATCACTACAAAATTTCTTTAAAATATTTTATTATTTGAAAATTTCATACAAGTATATAAATTATCTTGATTAAAACCATCCCCATGTCTCCTGCCATCTCTTCATGTAACACATCCAGCACATCTGCCTCCCAAGTTCAGTCTTTCTTATGAAAGAAAGGAGAAAAATCATTGACTCCTATGAGTGCGCTGTGTGTGTATGTGTGTGTGTGTGCGCGCGCGTGCGCGTGCATTGGTGTGGGTCACTGAAATAGAAGAAATTTACTTGTTACTAAAGTACTAAAGAAAAATGATTCTCCCACCCAAAGAAGTCCTTAACTTTCAATAAATTTGCACACGCCGAAACTTTAGCCGGTAAGCAACAGCCACATGGTGATATGCAGATTTCCCTCTGTATGCTGTGATTACCATTAATGAATAAAGAAACTGCCTTGGTCTATAATAGGGCAGAACTTAGGTAGACATGGAAAACTAACTGGCATGCTGGGAGAAAGGTGGCAGAGTCAGAGAGAAGCCATGGAGCTGCTGCTGCAGACAGACATGCTGAAATTTTGTTGGTAGGCTATGACCTCGTGGTAATGCACAAATTAAAGGAGATGGGTTAAATTAAGATATAAGAGTTAGCCAATAAGAAGTTAGAACTAATAGGCCAAGCAGTATTTTAAGTAATATAGTATCTGTGTGATTATTTTGGTTCTGGGTGGTTGGGACAAACAAGCAGCTTAATACAACTTATAAGAATTGGCCAATAAAAAGATAGAGCTAATGGGCCAAACAATGATTTAATTATTACAGTTCCTGTGTGATTATTTCAGGGCTAAGCAGTGGGGAACAAACAACTGACCTCCTCCAACATTTTGCTCTTAAACAAGCTGGAATTATGTCTTACTTGATCTTATATAGCTAGGGGTCTTTTGCAGGTTACCACAGCTGTTCTATATCATTACTGCAATGGTGAAGTCTTGTCCCGAAGACCATTTCACAATATTCTCCCACATTCTACTATTCTTACCACATTCCTTCCCCTCTTCTGTGATGTTACATGATCTTTGCACTGTCTTCCTAAACATTCCATAATTTCAAATCCCTGTACTTATTGCTAGGGAAGAAAGACATAAGGATTTGATTGACCATACCCAGATTACATGAGACAAGAATGAACCGTAGAAGTTAGCATGATAAATAGGGTAGTTTTGCTTTTCCAAATAAAGTATGATAATTTAATAATATCAACATATTAAAATACTTTTCTGAAAAAAAAACACAAAACAATTGATGTCACCATTATTGGTCCATTGAGTTTGTATTTAGAAAGACAAAATAATAGAACAATTTAAGTTACCTGAAACTCCAACAATTATGTGAACTGTGAACAAAAGTTGAGTGATACTTTACTGAAAAATTTTACTGAGCTTGAGACAGTATTTTTCTGAGATTGCTGTAGTGTTAGTTAGCATGTGATGTTGTGATGTGGGAGGGTCTTCTGTTTGAGTTGATTTCATTGGCTAATAAAGAAACTGCCTGGCTTATTTGATTGGCCAGCCCTTAGGTGGGCGGAGTAGACAGAACAGAATTCTGGGAAGGGAAGTTAATAAATCGCCATGCCTCTGCTCTCTGGGTCAGACGCGATGAAGCTCTGGCCCAAGACGGACGTATGCTAGAATCTTCCCGGTAAGACACCACTTCATGGTGCTACACAGATTATTAGATATGGGTAAGGCAAGATGTGAGTAAGAGGCATAAACTAATGGGCTAGGCAGTGTTTAAAAGAATACAATTTGTGTTATTACGGGGCATAAGCTAGCCAGGTGGCTGGGACCTGGGCGGGATGAAAAGCAGGCCTGCCCACAGCTCCACACTACAATGTTGAGGTTACATAAAAGAAGAGTTTCTAATGTTAGTTTGTATCTGAAACTAATATTATGCAAATCATTCAATATTAGGTAGATATGTAGATAATTATGTAGACAAGCAGGTGGGTGATGGAAAGATAAATTTGTGCTGGCGTATATAAACAGACTGGAAGAAAAGAAAAGCATAAAGTCAAAAGGTGTGCAGATAGTATGTTTTAATTTAGTTTGCTGATTGGAGGACTCAAGAGAAGCAGATAATTTCTCTCAGATAATTTATGTTAAAATAGACAGAAAATGGTGCATATAGCCCACTTTTGTAGGGGAATAAACTGTGAAAAGCCCATGAACCTCAGTGAGGAGTAAGTACTCATAGGTTTCAGAGCCTTAAATTGGCATGTGTATGGGAAGGATGGGGTAGCGGTGTGCTATATCATCTACCTGTCTGTCTCTCTGTGTGTATGTCTGTGTGTTTGCATATCTTTGTGACTTTGTCACAGATGTACTTGCAGTTGGTGGCAAAGTTGCACATAACATCTTTTGGAGCTGAAGATACAGGCAATTCATTGTGATCTACCTGATGTAGATGCTCTTAACTGAAGTCTGGTTTTTTTTTTTTTTTTTTTGGAAAAGCAGAAAGTTCTCTTAACCACTGAAACATTGCTCCAATTCTAGTTTGCTTTTCAAAAGATGAGTAAATATTAATTTAATTTTTTATTGATTTCATTGAGCTATATTTTTTTTTCTGCTCCCATCCCTTCCTCTCCTTTCCTCTTCTACCCTCTCCCATGGTTCCCATGCTTCTCATTTACTCAGGAGATCTTGTCTTTTTCTATTTCCCATGTAGATCCATGTATGTTTCTCTTAGAGTCCTCATTGTTGTCTAGTTCCTCTGGCATTGTGAATTGTAGGCTGGTTTGCTTTGTTTTATGTCTATAAGACACTTACGAGTGAGTACATATGATATTTGCCTTTCTGGGTCTAGGTTACCTCACTCAATATGATGTTTTGATCCATCAGCTTGCCTGCAAATTTAAAGATGTCATTTTTTTCTGCTGTGTAGTACTCCATTGTGTAAATGTACCACATCTTACTTATCCTTCTTTGATTGAGTGGCATTTAGGTTGTTTCCAGGTTTTGGCTATGACAAACAATGCTTCTATGAATATTACTGAGCACATGTCCTTGTGGTATGATTGAACATCCTTTGGTTATATACCTAAAAGTGGTATTGCTCAATCTTGAGGAAGATTGTTTTCTAATTTTCTCAGAAATCACCATACTGATATCCAAATGGGTTGTACTAGTTTGCACTCCCATCAATAATATAAATATTTACTTTGTACTTTCTGACATGTTACTTTCATTAATTTATGTTGCATCACATGGCTGTTTGACATCTCAAATTTATAATAATGTTAAAAGAATGAAGTTTCAATACTATTAAGCATTCAATGTCGTCAAAACGTAAAGAAAATGAAATTAACAATGAGAAATTAAGTAAAAATTATTTGTAATATCTCTCACAAAAATGATTTTCATTTAAGTATATTAATAGAAAAGTGACCACTTCAACAGAATAAAAATATAATTACTGGGATACACATTAACAGATTGATAGACTCTTAAGGGGGAGGCAATGAAACTATTTATTTATAGGCTCCATCATCACAAGTATGTAAAAAATAGGTAAAAAAAACTTCAGCAAACTGCTAAGTAGTGATTAATTTAATTTCTGAGAGCTGTAAAGTCACTGTCAAAACTCTTTATCTCTGGTCATGTAACACAAAATCAACAGCAGAACATGTATACCACATACCCTTGACTGTATGCTAATAAAAATTTGCAGCCAAAAATGTTGCCTGGATTTGGCTTGAAGGCAGCTGTTGACAGACTTTATGTGTAAGGCAACAGAATCATTAACACATTTAGCAAAACATCAATTTTTTCCTTGTCATTACATCCAACCTTTGTTAACATCTTGACAAAGTGTAATAGAGGATGACAACATGCCTACTATCATGACAAACTGTGATTGTAAAATGTCACTGGGATGTTGGAAGTGCCCCAGTATCACTTAGTATCACTTCTACATGCCAAATATTTTAGAATTAATTACTTTAAAATTTCAAACAGTGCATTTGATTTTATTTACCCTTCCCCAACTCATCCCAAATCCACTCCCAATTTACCTGTCTACCAACTACTGCATTCTCAGAAAAAAAAAACCCAAGAAATAAACAAAACAACAAAACAAAACAAAAATCCTTCATTGACCTCTAGAGTGTTATCAAACTACCAGGATGATATCCTTAAAGAAAAAGGGGACCTTTATTACCCCATCTGTTATCAATAGTCAATAGCTCTCACCTAACTTGTGACAGTCATTTTTTAAAATACGACTTAGCTGAGTAATGCAACTGTACATTGCAACGGATACCTTTTGTTGTGGTGATAAAAAAAAAATGGCCAAAAGCCGGGCGTTGGTGGCGCACGCCTTTAATCCCAGCACTCGGGAGGCAGAGGCAGGCAGATCTCTAAGTTCGTGGCCAGACTGGTCTACAAGAGCTAGTTCCAGGACAGGCTCTAGAAACTACAGGGAAACCCTGTCTCGAACCCCCCCCCCCCCAAAAAAAAAAAATTGGCCAAAAACAACTTCTGGAAGAAAGAATTTATTCTGACTTATGGTTCCAGACAGAGAATCCATAATAGAAAAGAATGAAAGGCCAGCTGGTGGCTGGAGCAGGAAGCTGAGATTCCCTCTTCAACTGTAGAATGAAGACACAGCAACTTGCTTTGAATAAAAAGCTTCTCCTGTTTCTAAAGCCATGACACTGCAGAGCCAATATTAACCTCTGCCCTTTCTAGGCGCTATTCTTAGCTGAGAATTGGAGAAGCCTAATATGTGATTCAAAATCTTTCCTGGAATTTTATCTTTGGAACACATAAAGGAACAGTATGTTATGTGGTTTGTTGATATTTTGTTAGAAATTTGTAAAAGTTTTATTTTTTTTCTTTTTTCGTTTTTGTTTGTTTGTTTGTTTGTTTGTTTTTCGAGACAGGGTTTCTCTGCAGCTTTTTTAGAGCCTGTCCTGGAACTAGCTCTTGTAGACCAGGCTGGCCTCGAACTCACAGAGATCCGCCTGCCTCTGCCTCCCGAGTGCTGGGATTAAAGGTGTGCGCCACCAACGCCCGGCTAAAAATTTTATTATGTCAAAGATTTTGCTATGTATATTTGCAAGTAAATGATTCCTGCCACCCTTATAAAAAAAATAAGAGCACAGTATCTTTGTAGTTTTACAATTTACATAGGGAAAGATAATGTTTTGTAATGATTTAGAAGCTACTTCTAATAATAGCATGAGTTTGCTAATGTGACTGTTGGAATTTATACATACAACTTGCTCCCTCAACATGATTTGACACATATGGAAAGATAGTCACAATTACTGTCCATTAAATATTGTTTCATGAATGCTTTAATTTAATTAAGTTTACAAAATCTACATCAGGAAGTTGTTGCTATTGTGCTATTGCTAGTTGTTTTGGTTGCTCTTCCCAACTTGTCACAATCCTGGATATATCTAGGAAGCAGGATTATATTTAACTTTAAAAATAATAGCTCTTTTGTTTTTATTTTGTTTTCACTTCCCATGAGTTCTTACTGATCCTCCCTATCCACCCAAATTTAATTGCTTTCTCAAAAAACCACAAACCCAATATAACAACAAAACCTCCAAACGCTAGAAAGCAAAGTAAAACTACACCCTGAAATAAGCAAAATAAAATAAAAAAAAAACCCTATTACCAATAAAAGAGTACACACACAAATACACACAAAATACAGCCATGGAGTGTGGAATTATTAATTCCAAGGAGGTACGTTTTATCAATACATCCCATTTAGGATTGAGTGTTCCAAGGTCTCTCACTGTATAGATAATGTCTGATTTTGGGTTTCTGAATTTGTTCCCATTTGCTGCAAGAGGAGGCTTCTCTAGTGATAGCTGAACAGTGCACTGATCTATGAGTAGAGCAGAATATCATTAGGAGTCATTCTGTCTTTACTTTTTTAAAAGAGCAGTATTATCTGGTTGTCCCCCAGTTCCCTGAGTGATGAAGTGTGACCTGACTGTTGAGCTGCAATAAACCCTGCCTGCTCAAGTTGCTTTTGGTCACAGAGCTTTATCATGCCAACAGAAACCTAACTAAGACATCACGTTATTACTCATTTTCAGAGAAGAGTCAAGACTAGAGAAGTTCAAAATTTATTGTATGATTATATATTAAGTGACATAACTCAAATTTGAATTCATATAATCTATTTTCAAAAAGCCAAGTGGCATGTCACTATGCTAAGACTTTCTTATACAATTGTGAACATTTCTTTCTATGCTCTTATAATGTTACTATTATCATGTTCTATTTTTACATGTTAAAAGTATCTCAAATCAATATATTTCGCAAAGACTGAATCTGAATTTAATTAAGTGTAGTTCTTACATTCTTTCTGATATTAATGAACAATTCATGTCTTTCATATTTGTAGAAGTCTACTGCTACTCATTAATATATCAATAGTAGTCTTTACTATGTAATATAATATTCTTATAATATAATACTTTGTATATAAAGTACTGCATTTTACTATAATACTTAATAACACTTTAAGTTATCATTTACCATTTTACATTTTATAATATTTTTATGTAAAGACATATAAAATGTACCCACAGTCAAAATTATGATTTATCATATTCTTTATAATTTATAACTATTGTGACTAGCTGAATATGATCTAGAAAAAAGAGAGCCACAGGTATTTATTAATTTATGTCAATATCTCTAGGATGAAAACAAGAGGAATATCAAATATATTTGTCATTTTTGACTTATGTCCTTTCCCCAATGCCATATCTCTACTTTTCTAAATTAAAAACATTTTATTTGTTTAGCCAAATTTCTACCACTCATAAAATTATCATGCTAGACTATCTTTCCTATTCCAAAATAAAGAAAATAAATCATTGTTTCTTAGGACTTGAAACCTGACTATTTATTCTACCACTAACACATAGTTGTTCATATTTTCACCTCATAGGTCTGATCACCTCAGACCTTGTGATTCTTTCTACAGTCTGAAATCTCTCCAGCTGATAAGTCTACATAAAAAAAAAATGATGCATAGTCATGTGACCTATCACATACCCTTTCCACTGTCAGTGACTAATGACTTCATGTCTGGTTTTTTTTTATACACTGACATCAGCATTTTATTTTTTAGTATCTGAAGGAGGGATGTTACCGTCTACTATTACATAATAATGCTAATCATGAGATTCCAATTAAATGTGAAGTTTTATAAAATAGTCTCAACTACAGACATGTTGACCCTGCTTCCTTCAAGACTGTAGACATAGTGCTGGTGAACCCAATCAATTCAAATCTATTGGCCTGAAGAGAAAAGTGGCTTTGAAGAAAATTATGTAAAGATCCGACAGTAAGTGATGAGCAAAAGAAAGTGGAACAAAGAACCTTTTATGTAAATGGAATCGTGTCATGGGAGCACTGCCATGGGATAATTCTCTTGTACAATGTAAAACTGTTTCACTCACACTAACTAGAAGAGGAGAATTCTGGGATGATGAAAAGCAGAGATGCAGTGGCAAGTCAGACACAGAGGAAGCAAAATGAGAATGCCGTACGGAGGAAATGTAGCAAGCCACATGGCTAAACATAGATAAGAATCGTGGATTATTTTAAGTTCTAGGAGCTAGGTAGTAATAAGCCTGAGAAATGGGCCTCATAGTTTATAATTAATATAAACCTCTGTGTGTTTATTTGGGACTGGACATCTGTGGGACAGGGCAGGACAGAAATATCCTTCTACTGAGCACTTTCTAAGAGAGGAAAATGTTTGTTTCAGAATTTATTTATTAATGACAATTTAAAAAATAAGGTGATTTCAATGATAGCCATTTGCCAGATTATCCTTCTTTCTCTGGCAACTTGCCTGAGCCACAGCTTCTATGTAAATGTTAATTACAAATATTAACACTCATATCATGTCACACAAGAAATCTATAGTTGAGCCGGACGGTGGTGGCGCACGCCTTTAATCCCAGCACTTGGGAGGCAGAGGCAGGCGGATCTCTGTGAGTTCGAGGCCAGCCTGGTTTACAAGAGCTAGTTCCAGGACAGGCTCCAAAGCTACAGAGAAACCCTGTGTCAAAAAAACTTAAAAAAAAGGAAATCTATAGTTGTGCACATATTATGTATGTGCCTGTCATACATAATACCTGTCATCTGCCATATCATATATCATATCATATTACATATGATACATGAGATATATATTAAAATATATGTGTACATAGTAATATATTTGTTAAACATACATAATTATGTATCACAAAATGTTTACAAAAATTTACAGGATGAGTCACAGTTTCAAGAAGTGTCAGAGTACATTGATAAAAATGTAATAGCGTCCATATTGATGAAATAATTAAGCAAAAGCCACCGTAGCTAAGAAGTGACTGCTGTGAGGAAGGCCTCTTGGTGTCACAGGTTTGAATGGGGAGCTATGGAATTGAACATAGCTGCCGAGGCAGGAGCAGGCATATATGTGGCCTGAGGAAAGTCTAGAGAGTTGAACAGGAAGTCGGGCAGAAGGCACACATCAAGTACTTCACGTCAAAGCAGGGCTGCAGCAGACCTAAATTTCTAAGGTCAGTCAGGAGTTCCTTGGTTCTCAATGTGTGACACACAAACTAAATAGTCTGGTGATAAGTTATTAGGGGTTCTCACTATTGCAGTGCTAGGCATCCACACCTGTTACGTCTTGGTCCTAAATTCTGTGATATCATTATAATATGCTACATGCTTTGTCCATCCCAATTCACTCTGATGCATTTATAAGGTGGTGCTATTTTTCCTACCTTGAAACAATCATTTATGAATCTGTTACAAGGATGGTGCCAGAAAGGTGGTATCTTCCCTGGATCACGGTCATTCCCCATTCTCAAAATAGACACAAGAGCTGAGTGTAAATTGGAGTCTCTCAGGGAAGAGCACAGCCTGAGAAAGTACTGCTTTACACAATAAAGAGTAACTTAGAGTAGGGCAAGGCCTCTTTTTCGACAAGGACTGTTGGAGATGTTCCATGATATTGAAGTGAGAATGGAGAGAATGTCTAAAGCTCCTCTGAATATAGAGAGGAACATTAACAGTAAGTGAAAGATAAGATGTCAAACCTGAGTTTGATCTACAAAATAAAAGAAGAAAATGCATCAGATAAGCAAGTGTTAAACTAGACTTGATGTGTTTCTATAAAGAAACAACTTATTCAGAAGCATTTAAGTTTAAACTGCAGCATATTTGATAAATATAAGTATTTCCAAACTTTAATGTCTCATTGTAATAATAACACAAAGGAAGGTAATTTTAATATTTTCACAAGAATTTGTATTTTGCCAAAGAACCATAGTTTCTTATTGATAATTCAGATTATTTTTTATGTTCTTAGCTTTTTTTACGGTTTACATTTATTCAGTCCTACAGTTTTTTTTCTCTAGCCAGTGGTATACAGATACACAGGTAAGCCTACATGGACATGTATTCATGAACATGTACATAGCAGGCAATAATAAATACTCTGAAAAGAAATAAAGTGAGTGGTTCCAAACAATGAGTGTGGATAATAAGAAAAGGTGTCCATCTTGTGACACACAATGATTCCTTGAAGTAGGTCACTGTCTACCCTCCCGCACTCCTTTAGTCTAGGTAACAGTTAAATAGTAATCTGTGACCAAACAGCTATTAAACACCAGAGCTGAAATCAGAATCAGCTCTTATATAGTTTATTATCATACACCACTACACTTTGCTGTCTCTAAAGGATTTTTCTACATGCAAAGGCAAAAGCACTGTTGGCATAACACTTCTCTAATAGAATGGAGTCCATGGCCAAAATCCACCGAAAATCATTCATAAGATTTGCTGACGGAGAAGCGCAGAGTGCATGACCAGCAGCCAAGTCTTTTCTACTCTGTAAAGATAAGACTTTCAGCAGCTCACTGCACTCGTCATTTCCAATATCACACAGGCCACGTTACTGCCAAATGTTGATATCCTAACACAAGATAAAGAGAAGGGTGTTTGCTTGAGCTAAGACATCTCAGGCTTTTTCATTTGAAAGGAAAGGAGTAGCATATGCCAATTCAATTCCACCCGGGAGTTACTGTACAGAGTAATACCAATTCTTTGAAAAAGGAGACTGAGAAGCCCTGATTTCTGAATGCTACATTTCCTGGTGAGAAAATTAAGTTCTGATAAAGATTAAGTATAGGGAATAATATGTACGCTTTAATTTCCCTGCATTTCATGGTATTTAATTCCATTGCATCTGGAATACTTTGGCAAGCATGCAGTCATTGGTCATCAAAACCCTTTAATGAAGACTTAACTAGGAAACTTAATACCTACTTAAACTACTGTTAGCTTCAGTAGTTCAAAGAATGCAAAGTCAATAGCAATTAGGAAAGAAAACCTTAGAGAAAGGGAAAGATAGCTATAAAATGCCTAACTCTTTCTTAAAAATACTCCCTCAGTACCTTCAAATTCTAATAGAATGCCATTTCAACATGATGAGTAACACACAGGTCTTTCTTTTCTTGGGTAGAAAGAAGACTGCACAGTATGACTACATACATAATATCTGTCACAACTAAAGATTGTATTATTCTAATGTTACTGGTTTGTAATTAATTTGTAAGTGATTCTGGAAGTTTAACCTCCCACCCTCTGTTTGTTGCTTAGCAACAATCAAACTGCATAAAAAACTGCTAGGATATTGACTCTCACTCATAATGTGTAAACCTACTTCCGCATTACTGAGGTGGGATTGTTCTTTCTAGAGTCCTTTATACATCAGCTCTGTAATTTAGTTCAGGCAAGCTTGCCTTCATAATGGAAACCAGTCTAAATAAATATAGAGCCAAATGAAAAGGGTATTGCAAGTTTTTAGTATACTGCACATGAAAATTATTTGTCTAAATCACATTGGACTTTCATGCTGATAAAAAGTTCTTGTTAAAAAAAATATATCAGTGATAATTGTACCTCATGTTGCAAAGCAATGATCTTCCCTTTTCAATTTCAGCATACCCCGCAGATGTAACCCAGTGAATATTTTAAACGTACGAGAGCATCTTCATATCTACAAATAATAAAAGAACTAAGTGATGGAGCCTTTATTTAATATAAGCTTGTCCAAATTGTTTCAATAAAACACAAAAAAAGTGAAAAGTACTGAGCTTTTTTATTGTGTCCAGAAAACTCTCTGGATGTGGGCACCATGGCCATCACAACCTACGTCATATCCAACTCATTTGGTAGCTGGAAGAATGAGGGCCATGGAGGCAAAACAGGTCCAAGAAAGACTATATCAACTGACTTTAATGTTTAATAAATCGCTCTCCCCACATCTTTCCATCCTTCACCTTTGTTCCATCTCCCTACCTATTATTTTACCCCCTTTGTTCAGAGGCTGTTCATTCATTCCTGGCCTCCTAGAACTAAAATAACCACACAGAAACTAAATTAATTGCAATACAATATATCTGACCTCTTCAGGGTTTCCCTGGAGTCTCTTGGAAAATTTGCCTTTCTTCTACCGAGAGTTCTCTCTTTTCCTGAAAGTCCCATCTGTGCTCTCCTGCCTAGTTATTGGCCATTCAACTCTTTTTTTTTTCTTTTATTATTAGGTGAAGGTTCTATGGTGATATGCAAGATATTCATGAGTATGGCAATAGGATCTGGACATTTCTGGCACCCTCTCCTCAGCTGCCCAAGGACCTAGCTGGGGACGTCTTCCTGGACACCTGGGAACCCCTCTAGAGTCAAGTCTCTGCCAACCCTAGAATGGCTCCCTTAATTAAGCTATATAATTCCTTGTTCCCATATCCACCCTTCCTATATCCCAACCATTCTATTCCCCCAAGCTCTTCCCATCCTCCACTTCACACTTTTCTCTCCCCATCCCCCATACCCCCATCCCACCCCACCCCCAAGTTCCCATTTTTTGTCCGGCAATCTTGTCTACTTCCAATAACCAGGAGGATAACTATATGTTTTTCTTTGGATTCACCTTCTTACATATCTTCTCTAGGATTTTTTTTTCACGAATTATAGGCTCAATGTCCTTTATTTATGGCTAGAAACCAATTATGAGTGAGTACATCCCATGTTTTGGGCCTGGGTTACCTCACTCAGGATGGTGTTTTCTATTTCCATCCATTTGCATGCAAAATTCAAGATGTCATTGTTTTTTTACCGCCGAGTAGTACTCTAATATGTATATATTCCACACTTTCTTCATCCATTCTTCCACTGAAGGGCATCTAGGTTGTTTCCAGGTTCTGGCTTTTACAAATAATGCTGCTATAAACATAGTTGAACAAATGCTTTTGTAATATGATTGGGCATCTCTTGGGTAAATTCCCAAGAGTGGGATTGCTGGGTCCTGGGGTAGGTTGATCCCAAATTTCCTGAGAAACCTCCACACTGCATTCCAAAGCGGTTGCACAAGTTTGCATTCCCACCAGCAATGGATGAGTGTACCCCTTACTCCACATCCTCTCTAGCAAAGGCTATCATTGGTGTTTTTGATTTTAGCCAATCTGACAGGTGTAAGATGGTATCTCAAAGTTGTTTTGATTTGCATTTCCCTGATTGCTAAGGAGGTTGAGCATGCCGTTAAGTGTCTTTTGGCCATTCGAACTTCTTCTGTTGAGAATTCTCTGTTCAGTTCAGTGCCCCATTTTTTAATTGGGTTCATTAGCATTTTAAAGTCTAGTCTCTTGAGTTCCTTATATATTTTGGAGATCAGTCCTTTGTCTGTTGCGGGGTTGGTGAAGATCTTTTCCCAGTCAGTAGGCTGCCTTTTTGTCTTAGTGACAGTGTTTTTCAGTACCAATCTGAAGGAGGCCTTAGGCAGAGACAAAATATCCCACAATGAAATAACACTAAAATTAATTCACCCATCTAAGTATAATTATATTCAATTTAGTCATGTTGTCATTTTAACATTTTTTCATACCATCTGTTTCTAGTTTGCTTTCTGTTACTGTGATAAGGAAAATAATCAGTCACTACTTGGATGCAAGAAAGGATTATGAGGTTTATACTGGTAGACCACACCCCATCATTGTGGGAAGTAATGTCAAGAGATAGTAAGCTATAGGAGTAGAAACAAAGGAATAAATGTGCTTCCTGCATTATTTCTTAGTTTCTTTCAGCTAGTTTTCTTTTAATAAAATTTATTATTGATTAATTAATTAACTTGTTCATCCCAATCATTGTTTTCTCTCCCTCATTTTCTTTCAGGCTCTCCCCACAAATCCCCATCTAGTCTTGCTCTGTCTCTGCAGAAAAGTGCAGTCCTCCCATGTATATCAGTCTTCCATAGCAAATCAAGTTGTAGTAAGACTAGGCTGCTCCTCTCCTATTAAGGCTTGATGAGGCTGCTTAGTAGGAGGAAAGGGTCCCCAAAGCAGGTAACAGAGTCACTCGTATATTGTTGCCTAGCCCAATTATCATCAGTGAGGTTTCACTCAGTAACTAATGGAAACAGATGGGCAGACTTAGCCAAACTTTAGAAGGAGATTGGGGAAACCTGTGAAAGAGGGGGTGGAAGGATTCTGGAAACCAGAGGAGGCAAGGACACCACATAAAAACCCACAGAATCAACTAGCCTTTTTAAACAACCCAGGTATTACCCACATTGGGTTGAGCCCTCTAACCGTACTCATCAATCAAACAATACTCTACAGCCATGGCCATCGGCTAATCTGATCAAAAGAGTTCTAGAATTGACATCCCTGCTTCCCAGGTAATTTTAGGTTGTTTAAAGTTGACAATAACAGCCAGCCAGCACAACTTCTAAGAAAGAGATTGTGAGCAAATGATGTTGAATATACACAGCCTTTGCTCTCTTTGCAATCTATGAAGTGGTGTGCGACAACCAAGAATGGAAGTAAACAATCAAAAAGCAAATTGAATTTCACATAGTGATGCAAGATTTGAAGAAAGTTAAAGCAGACTAAAAACTGAAGTGTGATTTAGAAAGTTAAAGCAGACTAAAAACTGAAGTGTGATTTGCTGAGGTTACCTCTCTAACACAGATCCCAGTATCCGGCATTATAAACCAGTGTTAGGACATGGTCAGGATAAATGGAGTTACTCCAAAAACAATATAGGCTATTGTTGAGACATTGGGTTGCATCTCATAGGTTGAGGGCATGTTCCTATTATTAAAGACACCACAAGTTAGGCAAAGGACTTAGAAGATCGAAATTGAAAGCTAACCTGAAAGCCTCCTTCCTTTGTTCTACCTTTAATAGTACCAGAAAGTTATATAAGCTACGAAGGAATGGGAAGCAATCATACTGCTGTCTGCCTTGAGAAATACTGGGGAAGAGAGGGTGGAAAAAAAAAAAAAAACAGAAAGTCTGCCACAAGATTGTATTTCCTAGCAATTACAGGAATGCTTCATTCTTGATCTTTCAACATTATGACCACCTAAATAAGAACTTAATAATAACATCAATAGACACAGTAATGAAGATCAGATGATCTCGTGGGCCCCTACCTATAGACAAAGAACTAAAGGCAAGTAATGACTGAAGAGATAGAAAGAATTGACTATCACAGGGACATAAGCTTCCTTATTGGATATCCAATAAAAAGTGATCAGCCCTAAATCATGTAAGAACAGCCATACAAAATTGACTTAACTGATTGTATTTATGTATTTATGCATATACATTCTTATATGTGTAATAATAATAGTAGTAGAATTGAAGAGAAGACATGGAAAAGGAGGACAATTAAATTGTCATTAAAAGGATTGTCAGAGCCAGAAGGACTGAGGCCACCAGGATAATACCACTCACAGGATCAACTAATCAGAGATCACAAAACCTCACAAGCTGGTGACAATCACGGAGTCTGCACTGGTCTGTACTAGGACTTTGCATACATTCTGTGGTTCTTTAGCTTAAGAATTTAGTGGGATTCCTAACAGTGGGAGTAGGGACTCTCTTTTGTCTGCTTTTGGGACATTTTTTCCTACTGCTAGGTTGTCTTGCCTCGCCTTGATATGAGTAAGTGTGCCTTGTATTATTACATCTTGTTATCCCATGTTTGGTTGATATTCCTGGGAGGCCTGCTCTTTTCTGAAGGGAAATGGAGAAACAATGAATCTGGAGGAGAGTTGAAGTGCTGGAACGGGGTGGGCTGGGAGGACTGGAGGGAGGAGAGGCTTATATGGGCAAGATTATATAAGAAAAGAATAGCCAGCCTGGTCTACAAGAGCTAGTTCCAGGACAGGCTCTAAAAAAGCTGCAGAGAAACCCTGTCTCAAAAAACCAAAAAAAAGAAAAAAAGAAAAAAATAAGAAAAGAATAAATAAACTTAAAAATGTGAAAATAATTTTTCAATGATTATATAAGTTATACTATTAATACATAAAGTTTTTAAGACATAAAATTAAGATATAAATTTGAAATATACATAAAACTCAAGAAAAACTTCTCAGAATTTCTATTAAAATTTTTATACAGTGTGTTTTAATTTTTCTGTGTCAAATCACTATCTATTTCTTTAATAACTAAATAATTATTGCAAAAAGATGTCTTTCCTTACAGAAATTTTGGTATTTTATGATTTGATATTTATACCTATAAGTTCTAATGTTCTCTTTTTTCATTGTCTTCATTGTTTAAATAACATTAGCCTCATTTTCACTGGGGGTAATTTATTAATAAATAAGTTGATAACTCGGCAGCATGCATTTCATACATGTATAAACATTTCAAGTGATAACTTTTGAGTAGAATTTCATTGATTTTTGCTACATTTGACCTTATACTCATGTACTAATTTCCTGTCTTAACTTTATATTTGGATTCTAATACAATGATTTCCCTTTTGCTTCAAGTTTCCTTGTAAGCCTTATAGGCAATTAACTTTTCTTGCAAGTTCTGCCTCCTTGGTCTCCCATACCAACACCAGGAAGCATCAGGAGAGCAATGTTCTTGTGAATATTATTCAAC
The DNA here is from genome assembly GCF_903992535.2 of Arvicola amphibius. Taxonomy (NCBI): domain Eukaryota; kingdom Metazoa; phylum Chordata; class Mammalia; order Rodentia; family Cricetidae; genus Arvicola; species Arvicola amphibius. Next base: position 9,944,312 of record NC_052055.2, on the reverse strand, counting down.
TTTGATTCCTCTTACTGAGAATTACAGTGGAGTGTCACTTATTTCTGGAAATGTGTACTTCTAAAATTTTTGAACTTAGGCTAGCTGGCTGGAATCCTAATTTTGTTTTTCCACCAGGATAAAATTCTTAGTAATATAAATGTCATGTAATGCTAACCCAACCTTCTATCCATTTTTAAAATATTCCTACAATTTGTAAAATAGCATTTTTAAACAACTGATAATGGGCAAGTTTTGTTAATTTCAGAAATGGTTAATGCCAGATTTATGAAGCTAAGTGAGATAAGAAACTGAGCAGTTTAGTGAGCACTGGTCAGGATTATGCTTGATTCTGATAATTAATCAGTCTGATTTCTCCTCAACGCAGCATTTTAAATTTATATTAATATTTATAATTGTTCTCATGAAACAAAGGAAGGAGACCTCTACAGAACCAATGGCTTCGTCTTACTATTTCTTGCATGCAACACACTTTAAAAACTCTAGTTTAAAATCCTGGAGTATAACTCACTGGTAAATCTTCTAAGTACTGTGTTAAGGATACTGGCTTTAATACCCTGCAATATAAAAGGAAACAAACAAAAATAAAAGGAAAATGGAAAAAAAGACATAGCAAAATTAGTAACCATTCATAATTTTTTCTTAAATTTAAAATAAATTGCCCCGTCCTTCTTTTCTACACTCCCCATACATAGGCTCCCTCTAATTCATAGTTTTCTCTTCTTGAGCTATTGTGTTCTTGCAAAAACACACAAGAGACTCACTTTATAAATGCAACTTGCACTGTCCACGTGATTTGTGATTTTGCCTACATGGATATGCTTTTAGGACTGACAAATGCATTGGGGTTGGAAAACCAATTAGGGGCTCATTGTAAGGGGAGACTAATTTTTCTTTCTCAGAAATTCTTGACTACGTGTAGCTCTTCTTCTAAGGGTTGGGCCCAGGAAAAGTTTCCTCATCTTCAATGGGATGTCAAATGTTAGAATTTGTTTAAGAATTCATTTTTCTGGGGGCTGGAGAGATGGCTCAGAGGTTAAGAGCATTGCCTGCTCTTCCAAAGGTCCTGAGTTCAATTCCCAGCAACCACATGGTGGCTCACAACCATCTGTAATGAGGTCTGGTGCCCTCTTCTGGCCTGCAGGTATACACAGACAGAATATTGTATACATAATAAATAATAAAAAAAAAGAATTCATTTTTCTGATAATTCCTCCTGCAAGTGTCATAGACCATCTAGCAAAATCCATTAACAGAAGGGAGAAGTCATCTTGACAGAATTGCATAACCTGAACCTGGGATCAATACTCCAAATAATAGGATATCAGATATTACTATTAAAATACTACAAAGAGTCTATTCAGCAAAAGGTTTTACAAGAAATAATTTCCTGATAAAGTATTTGTAGGAAACATCCATTTAGTGATGTTAGTGGCTTTGTTTTTCAAGTAGTTATAATTCTGTTGAAAGCAATATCTAGATCCCTTGAAAACTAAAACCCTTTTGAACTTTGATGTTATTTGTTTTTGTGCCTGTAATTTTTCTGCTTCTTCTTTCATAGAAACCTTTTAGCACTAAATTTCAGTTTTTGATGAGAGAGATGGGGTACAAACTTCACCTTTTCATAGTCGACTTGGTAATGTGTTTTAGTCAAGAGACTATTTCCGTGAGTGTTATAAGCAAAAATTTAGAAAGCACTTTGTTTATTAAGGTGTGTTCTCTTCTATATCCATTATAAGGAAACTTTGTTTCTTCATGAGGCTGCTTCTTATTCTTTGACAGGACACCTAAATGCAAGACTTAAAGGCAAGAGTTCAGGGAATCTGGCAGCTAGAACTTAAATTGTGGCCACAAGCCCAAACTCAGTGTAAAGTGGCTATATTCCTCATTTAACTAATCGATATTGTAAAATTTTATGTCATAACTTCAAACAACATACCTATGTGAAAGTATAAAACAAAGAGTTATTCAGATAAGTTATACAACTTGCTATGTGACCCTCTCATGAATGCTTTTTAAATATCTTTAAATTAGCAATACTTTTTGTTTGATACATACTACAGGTTTAAGGGTATAAAACAGAGAAAAATAGAATCCCTACCTCTCACCCTCGGAGACTATAAATATTTATCAGATACCCCTGACATTTGCTGAATGTGCAGAGGGGCTTAGGTGAATTTTCATCAGTAGAAAAGAGCAGTACTGTTCAATTTTAAAAATAATAATCCTATTTTGCAAAGAAAATTTTATCTCCTTACCCACCCAAATGTATGCCCTTTTCTTGTTCTATCTAAATACAGCAAACAAATACAACAAGATTAATGCAATATGAACTCACAGAGACTGAGGCAATATTACATGGGCTATACAGGGTCCTTCTCAATTGGTCTTGAAACTGAGAGGGGAAAATAGACAAGGAGTCCCTTAAGCCTTTAGCTTCAGGATTTTAAATTATACTTCATTGTAAACATTTCTCATAGATTTGTGAATATCTGCTGTGGGACAACGGTCTTGTACCATGTAAAGATTTGTTACTTGTATTTTTATAAAACGCTGATTGGCCAGTTGCCAGGCAGAAAGAATAGGCAGATCAATGAGGACAGAAGAATTCTGGGAAGAGTAAAGGTTCAGTATTCAGTCTTCATCCAGACACAGAGAAAGCAAGATGAAAATACCTCGCTGATAAAAGGTACCAAGCCACATAGTTAACACGAACAAGAATTATGTGCTAATGTAAGTTATAAGAGTTAATAAGTAGCCTGAGATAATAGGCCCACCAGTTTATAATTAATATAGATGTTTGTATGTTTCTGTGGTACTGAAAATCTGCGGGACCTGGCAGGACAGAAACATCGGTCAAGAAATACCTATATTGTATAATTTATAGAATGTAGATACCCGACATTTTAGGTTTTCTCAAACTCATACACATGTACAATGTTCTTCTTACCCTTTAATTAACTTTTCATTCATGCTTTTCTTTTCTATGTTCTTTATAGGCTATGTTATTGCTACTATGGTTTTACAACATATTTTAAGTTAGAAATATATGTTTGTGAGTCTAGTTATTTAAACCATGTTATAAAATCCACTGTTCCTCAGGAGTCAAATGATTTAGTATTTTGTAAGTATTATAATTCAATATAAAATTGTCCCCACATGCTCATTTCTTTGAACATTTAGTCCTGATCTGGTGGTCCTCTTTTAGTAGGGTATGAATGTTTGTAGAGGAAGTGGGTCACTGTGAGTCACCAAGGGTGCAGATTTGGAGACTTTAATACAGAGTCCTACATACTGTCTAACCATTGCTTTCTAACTGTGGCTACAAAGAGAAGAGCTACCTTCTCCTTCTCTAACAATTCTTTCTTTGCCATGATTGCTAATATTCCTTTGTAATATAAGTAAAAATAAACATATTCTACCTTAAGCTGCTTTGTATCAGGTATTGGGTTAGAGCAACATGGGAAGTAGTTAATATACTAAGCACAATAACACACATTTGTCTTTTAAAAGGAAATAGAGAATTTTTGAAAAATTTTTACACATCTGAAAAATATTACTGTATATATGGTTCAAGTGCCACTTTCTATGAGTAATAACAAAAAGAAACCACTGTATTATATTCAGCATATGTAGATGTAAGGACAGGGTGTCATAGGAACATCAAGGCATCCTGCATTCTGCTTTATGGGAGACAAAGTACATATGGAAGAACATGGAAGGATCTCTGCCTTACATCACATCTTTTAAAACATATCAATACTTCAGCAATCCCAATATTTGAATACTGAATACAATAGGATGCCATAATCTGAACTTTAATATTATGAAATTTTGAGAACAACTATTATTGAACTTATATTAGAGTTTGCATTGTACAGAATTGAGGCAATACTACAACTATTGTCTCAATGATCAGAACAGGATTTGAAATTTTTAAATTCAAGTTGATTCTGTTATCAAAATTAGGTATTTTGCCCTGTTTTTAATTAGTTTTTCTGTGAAGATAATGCAATAATACATAATATAGTGTAATAGTATAATATCTTTGAATCATTTCTTTGTTTTGGCATTTTGTAAATTATAATCCTGTGAGCCCTGAACAATGACATAAAACAAATATCCCCTTTGGAATGTTAGCATTAGAAACCCTGGAGATAATAAGTTGAAATCTGCAGTGACTGATTTAAAGGCTACTTGTCCTCAAAAGGCCATATGGCCACTCATGGGAAACATCACCATGAAGTATAGCTCCAGAAAATTTACTGAGTTCTGGCAACTGTCCTACCTGTGAATATGAAAAAAAAAAAAAAACAAAAAAAAACAAAAAAACGATTTCCTCAAAGGATGCTTGACTATTAGGGAATTGACTGTGACAATTATTTGTATAAATGAGCAGTGCTTTATCAATAAAATCTCTGATTGGCATGGGCATTTGAGAAAGCAAATTAATTTGGAATGTGGCCCAAAGTAACTTGAGACAAATAATGACAGAAATGATTCTCCCACAATTCAAACAAGGGGCTCCACTATCTTAGTAATTTATTCATCTCCAGAAAATTGAGTTTTTCTTTTCCCTTGATAGTCCCAACAAATTCTAGTTCTCTGTATTACTTGTTGTAGTGAACTGCTTATCTATAAATATTCTGTATATGGTACAATATGGTTACACTCATGTGCAATCAAAGTTAAGTTTTATGTTCAAGATAATAGACAATGTACTGTGATTTGTACACTATTAATGTACTTAAATAAGTATTTAAATTTTTATTCATTATTTGGTTCCAATTTATTAAAATAATAAATAAAATAAATAAAATTTAGATGCACTCAGTGAAAGAAACTTCTTATAGTAAATACATCTCAACCTCCTAAGTATTTTTTCCAAAACTTGAGTTTTGTTCTTTGATAAGTGCTTCTATCAGAGAGTGATGTTTGTTTACCCTAATATTTCCTATGAAAATCTCCCTTATCATAGACACATGAAACCTTGGAATTAGGTTCTGATAATAAATGCTAAGGTGGAATTACCTCTAATAAACTCTCCTGAAAAGACAATTTAAAGAAAACCGAAGCCTTCCTCAGTTCCCTGCCAAAAGCCATCAATTGTGAAGAGACACATTTCAGTATCTTTATTATGGTTTTGAAGGGCTCTTCTCAAAAGCTTCCTGTTATTCTTTTCTTTGGTGGGTGGGTGCAGGTTGTCACAGAAGCCTTGAATGATGCTCATTCTCAGTTGAGTCCGCAGCCATTGACACCACTACCAACTAAGCTTTGCGGCCCATAGCAGGCAACAGAGGTACAGATCATGGTCTTCAGCATGAGTTTCAACAGAAGGGTTTGATCTTGCTCCAATGAGTACACTGACAATATAAAACAGGGTTTTTGAGGGGGTTATGCAATGGTGGAAATGTGGATCTAGATGGAATAAGAAGCGAGTGTAATCAGTGAGCATTGTATGAAATTTCCAAATAATTAATAAAATATGGAGTTGGAGCTGTGGAAAGGCAAAAGAAAGCTAACCTGAGATTGTTATTTTATAATTTATGCCAATTTCAAATATCATGTTATATAGAAATGCCAATATAATTTCATCTTGTCAACTAAAAGCTATTATAAGACAAATCAAACAACGAAGGGTATTTCTATCCCTAACTTGACCCTTTCCTTAGAATTGGGGTCTCAGATCAATAAAAACCATAAAAATAGAGCTCATGTAAGCCATGGTAGAAAGAGGAGAAAACAGAATCATCCTGAGTGTGGAAACTTCATATCTAGCCAAGATTCCTTGTCTCTTTGCCAAATTCACATAATAGCAAATTAGACTCCAATTTATTTACATCACCAACATGTTTGGGTGTTTTTCAATTAGAACATAAAGTAATAATTGATACATTATTAAAACTTAATCTATTTGCATAATTACAACTAAAAAGATATTAGAAAAACATCACCCTTCACAACAGCCACAAACAATATAACATATCTTGGGGTAACTCTAAACAAACAAGTGAAATACATGTATGACAAAAACTTTAAGTCTTTGAAAAAAGAAAGTAAAGAAGACACCAGAAAAAATGGAAAGATCTTTTATGCTCTTGGGTAGGTATGATCAACACAGTAAAAATAGCAATCTTACTAAAAGCAATCTACAAATTCAGTGCAATTCATCAAAATCCCAGCACAATTCTTCACAGACCTTGAAAGAACAATACTTGGCTTCATATGGAAAAATAAAAAACCCAGAATAGCTAAAACAATTTTTTAATATAAAGAAACTTCTGGAGGCATCACCATCATTGACTTGGAGCTATACTATAGAGCTCTTGTAATGAAAACAGCATGATATTGGGATAAAAATAGACAGGTGGGAGACCCTGGGGGAATGGGATGGTTGGGATGGAGGAAGGGTGGATAGGGAAGCAGAAAAGAAGATATCTTAATTAAGGGACCCATTTTAGAGTTGGCAAGAGACTTGACTCTAGAGGGGTTCTCAGGTATCCATAGAGATGTCCCCAGCTAGTTCCTTGGGCAGCTGAGGAGAGGGAGCCTGAAATGGCCCTTTCCTATAGCCATACTGATGAATATCTTGCATATCACCATAGAAGCTTCATCTGGCAATGGATGGAGATAGAGGCAGAGACCCACATTGGAGCGCTGGACTGAGCTCCCAAGGCCCAAATGAGGAGCTGAAGGAGGGAGAACATGAGCAAGGAAGTCAGGACTGCTAGGGGTGCGCCCACCCACTGTGAAGGTAGGGCTGATCTAATGGGAGCTCACCAAGGCCAGTCGACTGGGACTGAAAAAGCATGGGATCAAACCAGACTCTCTGGACGTGGCGGACAGAGAAGCCAAGGACAATGGCACTGAGTTTTGATCCTACAGCATGTACTGCCTTTGAGAGAGCCTAGTGTGTTTAGATGCGCACCTTCCTGGACCTGGATGGAGGAGGGAGGACCTTGGACTTCCCACAGGGCAGGGAACCCTGACTGTTCTTTGGATTGGAGAGGGAGAGGAGGTGAGTGGGGGGAGGGGGAGGGAAATTGGAGGTGGGGAGGAGGCAGAAATTTTTAATAATAATAAAGAAAAAAAGAAAAAAATAGACAGGTGTACCAATGGAATCAAATTGGAGGCCCTGGTATTAATTCACATACCTATGAATACCTGATTGTTGACAAAAAACAAAAATTATAAAATGGAAAAAAGAAAGTATCTTTAACAAATGGTTCTGGCATAACTGGATGTCAATATATAGAAGAATGCATATAGATCCATATCTATCACCATGCACAAAACTCAAGTTCAAATGGATCAAAGAAATCAATATAAACCCAACTACACTGAACCTGATAAAAGAGAAAGTGGTAAACATCCTTGAACAAATTGGCACTGGAGACCACTTCCTAAATATAACACCAGTATCACAGACAATGAGATTAACAATTAATAAATGGAACCTTCTGAAACTTAATAGCCTCTGTAAGGCAAAAGACACAGTCACTAAGACAAAATGGCAGCCTGCAGAATGGAGAAAGGTCTTCATTCCCACATCTGACAGAGGGCTGATATCCAAAATAAAATAAGAACTCAAGAAACTAAATATCCAAATATAAAATAATCCAATTAAAAATGGAGTGCAGATATAAACAGAGGTGAAAGACACATTAAGGAAATGCTCAACATCTTTAGTCATCATGGAAATGCAAACCAAAGCAACTCTCAGACTTTAATTTTGGAACCACGAAAGGGAGTGACATGCTTAATAAGAGAAAACAGTGGATAAGTAAGGAATAGTTTTTTTTTTCAAACAAAACAAACAAGAAAAACTGAAATAAATGATGCGCAATTTTAGTGTACATGTTTTATATTTCAGCTATGGCAGAGCTATTACGGAATGGAATTTCGATGTCCACACAAAATAGAGTTACTGTGCACAATGGCTCATAATACTATTCTTACCCAGGATGGACAATATGCAGACCATTTTAAGTCTCATAAATGCTCTTAACTAATGACTAGTTTCTTTTTCATTTATAATAAAAATGTATTCATTGAATTACATATCCCAAATGACATACACAGACACTCAGAGCATATATTAAAGACACACATCCACTCATGATTATCCAAATGTTGCTAATTAATGTCTATTAAGTAATTTTAAAGTTGCATACCTTTGGAAATTTTGGAAATAAAAAATGACTACTAGTAGCATATATCCTGAAAGCAGAGGAGCTGATTATTCCTAAAATTTGTGGTTGAATATAAGAAAGTGCTATACAAAGACAGTTAATGACATATAAAAATAATATGAGAAACAAGTACCTAATCAGAAAAGGGACTTTGTTTGAGTAAATATAGAAACTTTACTGTGTTTGGCTATGTAACAATATTGAACAAGACCAGAATACCAAGTAACTGATCTCTTTAGAATTCAAATAGAGAATGTCACCTCTAAAACAAACTGGTATTGTCTAAAGAATATTTAGAAGATTGGTTACTGTCTTGTCAATATTATCTGCTCAATAATATTTACTATTTTCAAAAGCACTTGATTTGCAAACATTATTCACACTAATCGAAGAATTAAACAAATAATCTATCCAAACACAAGGCATGTTCCAATTCAAGCCTTTTAAAGCTTTATGGGTTTTATTGTTTAGTTGGACTAAAAGGAAATTTAAAAGATTCAATCTCTCTTTGTTGAAAAACTTCAGGGTGCTGATTTTGGAAATGTTAGTGGAATGTTCCATGCCACTTTAAAGAGGTCCTTTTGAGAGCTAAAGAGAGAAACTAGTAAGTAGAAGGAAGCATAAATAACATACCAAAAAAAAAAAAAAAATCATTGTGTCTTTTTCCTCCTTGGTTCAATTAATTGTTTGAATGAATTTGGAACTTTGCCATGAATTTCTGGAGTTTGATGTCTTTAAGTTGAATTTTGACCCCCTACTTAAACTCATTCCTACTTAATTTCTCTAGCTTACAACAAATCACTCTGATTAATTCAACCTATGGACTTTTCTCGCTGGTGGAAGATAAGCGGTGGGTTCTGTTACTGCATCTGGAGCTCTCTGAAACTGCATTTTGACAGTTTAACTTAACCTACTCTTTTCCCAAAGATATAGAAAAGGATAAGCGTGTTATTTATGAGTATCATAGTTACAAATTCATACACATTCTGTTTGTTACTAGCCAGATAAGATAAATTGCTTAATGGCTAGCCACAGACTTGTCTCTCTTCCATTTTTAAGATATAATTTTCTTCTTGAGTTCCAGTTTAGATACAGATGGGTAAATTCTATGGAATTCTACACCGAAAAAGACTCTGCTGCTATAGATAGCTTTGTGGAAAGAGTGTGGATTGCTCAAGTTTGGTGGGGACGTTCACACATGTAGCTTCAATTTGGCCATCTTAATATCATAAAGTAGACCATATCCCTGACCATATGCATGAGAAAGTTTTAAGGAAAAGGGGAAATTTGCTAAAGTCACATCTGTAGTGTTTTGTTCTTTCTTACCTCTAGGAATCAGATAACATTGTATTATGACTTGTTAAGTCAGGAAGCCCTTTTGGAATGAGATAGGTTCAGAATTTCTTGATATGGCATGCAAGGAAATTCACAGATATAGCACTTTCAATGCATATGTAATAAAATGCAAAAGCATGACACAGTTTTCCCATCTGGAAAATTATGATATTGAGTCTCAAATAAATTTTCCTCTGCAGACTTTCAGGAAGTTACACTCTGATTCCCAAACCACAGGACTTGGAAGTCCAGGTAACGCAGCATATACAGGGAAGCTTTGCCTCTACAGGGAGTAGTCTTAGGAGGAATCAAATCAGGATCTGGATGGATAAACGCAATCCAGCACTGATGAAGAGTCTCATTGGAACCACCAAAGGAAAAATGACTACCACCGTATTTCTGAGCCCACAGAAAATTTGATCTGTGGTACACATAACACTAAAAGACAGCTCCCCTATTTACAAATTCAAAAAAATAGCACTGATGGGATTCATAATAATGGAATAAGACTACATCATTACATGGGAATCAGAAAAAAAAGGTACAGTAGAAAAAGCAACAGTGAATATAGAAATTAGATAAAACTGAAGATGTAGCCAGGACCAAACATAATGTATGGAGCAGTTTACATAATAATGAAAGACATGGGCACAAATACTGCTTGCTTTGTTGTGTTACTATTTATTTCACACTTAAGTAGTTTGTGTTCTGTTGCTGTGATAAACACAATAACCAAAGGCAACTAGGAAAGGAATATTTGTGTTTGTTTATTTGTTTTCATTTTATAGGTTATAATCCATCATAAAGCAATGTCAAGGCAGGAGAGAACAGGAACCCAGAGGCAGGAACTTAAGAAAAGGTCATAAAGCAGTGACACCTTTAGGGGATGAGTGACCTTTTCACAGAGGTCACATATCAATTACACTTCAGGTCAGATATTTACATTGTGAATCATAATAGTGCAAAATTACAGCTATGAATTAGTAAAAAAAATTATGGTTAGGGGTCACTACAACATAAGGAATTGTATTGAATGGCCACATCATTAGGAAGGTTGAAAACCACTGTCCTAGAGGAATGCTGGCTTGCCTTCATTCTCCCCTTCAGCTACCTTTCTTATACAAGTCAGACATATCTGATTAGGGATGGTAGGTACCCACAGTAGACTGAACCTCTTATACCAATCGGCATGAAGAAAGTGTCTCATAGACATGCCACAGACCAGTATGATGAAGGTAGTTCCTCTATTGATGTTCTCTCTTCCAGGGATATCACACTGACAATTCTAACCATGACATCCCATTCTTTGTCAACCTTGAGAAAAATACATCATTTTAAACCATTCTTTTTCTTCACTATGTCCCCAAGATCTCATTTTAATATCACAGATTACAGTCAACTTCCTATTCTAAATGTCTAACAAAGTAAGCGTGTATATAACAGGCATAAACACTAATTATTCCAGTTCTGGTACCTTAAAAACTATGTCAGTTTAGCTAAAACGTAAGGATAAGGACTTGTAACAATTTGGATGAAAAGCAGTACATGGCAAAAAGACAAAGTAATAGTAATGAAGAGAACCAAGAATATAAGCTATTCTCTTTGCCTTTGGTACCTTATAGAATTTGAAAATAAGACACTGTTTCTGAAGAAACAAGGCCGTTCTGATACAGAACATCGAGTAATCAAGCTGAACTGACCTGAAAGCCTCTTTCAAGGCGATTAGGTCTCATAGTTTCCAAGGGTATTATACAAACTCCTAAAGGAGAAAGTTAATCAATAATCCTACCTTGTTGGGAGCAGTGAGACCCCAGATCCTGAATTTCTTGTAATCCCCTGATCTGAGTGCCTACAGCTGCTCTGAGCATGAGATCTTCAGGAGTTCCTGATGGCAGGAGAGTGGTTTCTGGTGGGTTTGGCTGGGGCGTGGCTATCTCTATATAATCTGCCCCTGAACACAATAAAGGGGGCATTCTTGGGGAATTCAAGGATGACCCGTGTCGCTGTCTCTCTGTCTGTGTGTGTCTGTGTATTTTAACCTCCAGCCCCTTGCCCGAAGCTCGCAAACTGGGTAATAGCGCACAGAGAGCAGACACGGGGGCGGTGCGCGGCAATTGGAGGTCCCCACAGAGTTATCGGCACTACCTTATTTTAAAGTCCATGGACCACAGCAATGCTTGTTCTGGCAAGATATCCCCAAATGAAGCAACAGTGGCACTGTTATTTGGGAGTTAAATAACATCTTATGAATAAAAGTCTTTTTTCAATTTATATAGTGCTCATTCTTCATTGAAGATGCTTCCCATTGTAGCAGAGGGAGGATACTACAGAGATCCAAACTGGTCAAAGTACGAAGGAAAAGTGACGATGGAGTGTTCAGCCCCAATGGTGTATTTGCAAACAACCCTACACTTAAGTCTTAGGGAACATTGCAGAACTGGACTGGGTAGAGAGATAGAAAGTTCCAGAGAACCAGGATGCCTTCTCCTAGACAGTGTCTTCAAATCAATCAACATGGCGATGGAGATGGAAAAAATTCCACAAGGCTCGACCTTTAGATAGGGAGCTATAAGCAAAGAACAACTACTGAAGGAGAAGAAGTCTTCTCCAGGGATGAGCCTCCTAAGAGATTATCCAATCCTAACCAGAGTCCTAAATACAGGCATATAAGAGAAACACTAAATAAACTGATTAGAGATATATGTATGCATGCATACATGTATGTATGTATGTATATATGTATATATGTGTGTATGTATGTTTTTAAGGGCTATTTGATATTTGGATAATCAATTGGTAATATATTTCATGAAGATGATGAATTCTCCCACTTTGAGAATTCCTTCGATTCTTGTAATTTCTTATGTGGGCTTAAGACATCTAGTCCTTTGACTGATGGAGGCGGGTCTTCTATCAATCTGTTGATTTCATTGGTTAATTAATAAAGAAAACTGCTTGGCCTAATAGGTTAGAAAATAGGTGGGTGGAGTAAACAGAACAGGAAGAAGGAAGTGAGGTAGATGGCTCAGCCAGATGCTACACCTCTCCTAAGTTAGACAGACCGCTGTGCCTCTCCTCAGAGAGAAGCCAGACGCGATGAAGCTCCAGCCCAAGATGGACGTATGCTAGAATCTACCTGGTAAGGCACCACTTTGTGGTGCTACACAGATTATTAGATATGGGTTAGTCAAGATGTGAGTAAGAGGCTGAAAATAATGGGCCAGGCAGTATTTAAAAGAATACAATTTGTGTGTTGTTATTTCGGTACATAAGCTAGCCGGTGGCCGGGAGCCGGGCAGGACGAAAAGCAGCCCTGCCCGCAGCTCTCACTACATTTGACCATCCACTTCAGTATTTCAGTTGTTCTTCAGCTAATGCTTAAACAATCAGAATGCCATGACTTTATGGGCGTTCCTCCTGATAGTAGTAGTAGACACGAAGTCTCACAACAAAGTCTTCTATCTACTGGTTCTTGCAACCTTTCTGACCTTCTTCTGTAACGTTCCCTGAACCTTAAATGTGGGTGTTGTTTTGTAGTTGTATCTACTGAGACTGAGAACAACAACTCTGTAGTTTGGCTAACTGCAGTTTCTGGTAATATTCTCCATCTGTTCTAAAGAAAAGATTATTCAAAGATCAGCAAGGAATAGCTGTGGGTAAAAGTACAAACATAATGTAGTTAGGGATATATACAATATCTATTCAGAAAGTGAAGAATCTGATTATTTCTAATAAATAATATTCTAGACTTTAGTCCAATGCCTAGGTTACTACCCAAAACACAACACTAAATCAATATTATACTCTTCAAGTTACAATATTGTGGCACTTACACATTTATGTCAGAGTATTCCAGTTATTATACCTATGTCATTGAAATTGAGGATTATCATAGGCATGGATCACTCATTTGTGATTGTGTACTTCATATTAGTCAGCATGTTACTCTAAATTAGATAAATACTTAACAATTATTTCCTTTCTTTTCACTATTGGCGGAGAGTAATAGGTATATTTCAAATAAAGTGTTCCAATTAAAAATTTACTCTTTTTCTATAATGAACAACTAGATAGTAGATGGATTTACATTTCTGAGTATATACCTTATATTTTATGCACAGTAGCATCTTATACTTGCTTATTAGTATTGGTAATGAGACATGAGGTTTGGAATTTATCCTCCAGGTATTTGTACAATTGAGTTCTATATAAACTAGGGTCAGTAGTAAAATCTCTATATAAAGGACTTTAAAAGAGTTCAAAATGTCTCTGGAACTAAGCAGAGCCCCTGTGTCAATGACAGGCAATTCTCCAAGGAATACAGCCCCACACTGACCCTACCCTTCCCCTCATATCACCTAAAGAAGTATCCCACTGAGTTTTGTACCTTCTTTTGAAATTATATCTGGTTTGTGCAGAGTTAGGCTCAAAGGGACCAATTACTCAGAAAAGGGAGACAGTTATTTCCTTTTATGTCCCTTAGCTCAGTGAAGTTAGCTCTCTTTTCTTAGGTCTTCCTTAGGATTGTGAACCCACCAAAGTAAAATGTTGTTCCTTTAGAATCTCCTGTAGTTCTTCACCCAGGGTTTCAGGCCCACCCAGAATTTTCATAAATACTGTTGAAGAAGTTGATAATAAAGTGGCTATATGTTTTATGCTCTGCAATGTTTAGCAGGGCTTTTGGGGGTGGTAGAAAAATGAGCATTAAAAAGTATCACATTTCAGGCATTGAAGATTTAGTTATGAATTTTTCAGAATGCTAATATGTATCTAGTTATCAAAAAAGTGTCATAGGAAAATCAATTCACCTATTTCTCTCTCTCTGTCTCTCTCTGTGTCTCTGTCTCTCTCTCTCTCTCTCTCTCTCTCTCTCTCTCTCTCTCTCTCTCTCTCTCTCTCAAATGGTGCTCCCTTATCGAGGGAGGGTGACTATATGGAAAGACAATGAAAAGATTTTATTAAATTACCACAAAATCTAACAACTTTTAGCTTGGAAACCTAAGCCACACATATTTCTAGAGAAGAGACACTAGGCAATTAAATCAAAGGCACTATAGGCATCCCCCCTTTATTCATGTTTCAACCATTATCTCTGATAGATACAACTCAAGTGAACTCTCTTTTGTAATTCCTTTTTTTCAAATTCACATGGGTCTCAGAAATTTGTCATTGAACAATTAAAAAGGAAACCTAATCACACAATCCAACTGTATCTTAAGCTTCCAGCTTGTTCAACTACGACAGCATAGATGTTTATAGAAGGGAAGGAAAATGGTTGAGAGATAACTTTTCTATATCATTTTATTAACTATTAATGTGTGTGAATTGGAGAACTCCATTTAGACACCCATGATATCTTCACAGGCTTCACGACATGATCTCTTTGTAGCAATTCCAGTGTGTGAGAAGTGCTTAAATATAAGATAAAAGCAACTGAAACTATATTTAGACACATAAAAACTTTTAATTATAGTCATTCTCAGGCACCATGAAATTTGATTGATTGTTATTTTTTTATTTTAATTAGTTTAACTGTCTAACAGAAACCCAGATACTTTCAATGATGGATTATAGCACATTATATGGAGGCCGTAACTATAATAAGAACAAAGAAGTAAAGGCCATGCTTTGCTTTATTTTCTGCCATTCAAAAAGAAGGAGAATGGGGTAGATCCTTAAATTCTATTATTTTTTACATTGGTACTGCTCCCAAAGAAAACTCTCAGTGAAAGAAGAGAGGCAAGAGGCAAGGAAGGAGCTGACATTTATGAATGGAACTAAACTTGTGTCTAATTGATTACTGGTGATTTTCTTTCCCTTTCATTCTTGTTTAAATTCATCAGACTAGCAAAAAGCCATGCTGAAAGAAAGCAAAGAAACTGGAAATTTTAAGTATTTATAACAGGAGCACACTTAATCATCATCACTTTATCATGGGAGCACACTTTAGCACATGGCTTTATAATGGAAGTACACGTTAGCACCATTTCTTTGTAAAGGGAGCACATTTCAGCACCATGGTTTGATAATGGGAGCACACGTCAGAACCATGGTTTGATAACTGAGCACACTTCAGCACCATGGCTTATTAATGGGAGCACACTTAAGCACCATTGTTTGAAAATGGAGCACACATCATTACCATGACTTTAAAGAATGAATTAGTGATGTTGAGCCAGTGTTAAAAAATGCACTTTATTTCTAGATTTTTTTTTTGCCCTGGAGAAACATTGGAAAGTCTTATAATAGGGACATGTATGAGAATACCTAAAATAGAAGTATTTGATATTTCAGGAATCTGGAAGTAATTTCCATCAGCAAATGAAATGATGGATTTTATAATATGCATAAGTATACATTAGAACATTCTATAGCACTAAATTAGTTCTAAAAGGCAACATTATTTTGAATATAATTTGTATAGTTAAAAATGAAAATAAGAGAATGAATATAGGATGTATATATAGCATATATGCCTGTGTATGTATATGTACATATATGTACACGTATACATATATGGTATGTTGCTGAATGCTAAGAAAATTACACATAATAGTAGCCTGCAGTTTTAAACATGGAGACTAACACAGGAAGAGTTTGGAAATGCTCTCAGATTTAAATGACTTATCTTAAGCTAAATTATGTTAATATTTTATACTACTCTTCAAGATGTAATTCTGTCTCCTTGATTTTCATATCAGATGCATATGCAAAATGTATATATTCTCTTCCCTTTTGCAAACTTATAAAAGTGAATTCAGAAATGCAAGTATGCATAAACATAGAAAATATTCAAATGCATTTATACTTTTCTGAATGCATGACTACTTCTTCATATAATTATAGAAAAAATATTAGAAATATACACGTAATTCGATACCCAAAATGAAGAATTCTAAAACAAAATCCGTTGAAAGTACAAGATTTTATGATTTGATGAAACTATTTTGTGAGTTAAACCAAATCTCAATGCAGACATTTTTTTGAAAGATCTGATCTTTCTGGTTTTGACTCAGCCAACAACTCAGAAACCTGTAAATAATAACATTATAAAGGTTGTCAGAGGCACAGAGAGCATGTCAGCATGCTAGGAATTCATCTCCCTATCTGATTAATATTAAATGTGAGCAATTTCAGACTACTGATTAGATTTATCAATAATTAATGCAGTGTTATTGTGGATGATTAGGGTTATTTCCTTTACTGGGATTTTTAAATCACTTTTAACATCTTGGTATAAATTCTTCATAACATATATCCTTGCATATATTTTTAAAGCTTACCAGAGAAGCTTTATAATCATGAATACTCATCTCAGCATATTTTTATCATTTCTTATATTGCTATACATGAGATATAAGACTCTACCATTACCAAAGATCCCTAAGTTTAGAGAAAATTATACAGAAGCAATTTTTATCCTTCTGTTTCACAAATGCTACAGTGAGACCTTTAGATTCTTTAAGTTATTTTTTATACTTCTGTTTTTCTGTATTTTACCAACATGTGAGAAAAGAAAGTAGGAGTGCCAGCTTGGCATATTTTGGTACACCAAAATTGCAACACATCAGCTTATAACTAAGTTCCTTTTATCTTTGGAGACCTTGAACACAAAAATCTCTCAAAGTATAATGTTTGTCTTTGTACATGCTATTATATCAATGTATGGTGTTATTCTCCCTCAAATAGCTCTCTGATGTCACAGAATACTTACTGTTTGGGGAATCAATATGTATTCATATATCAGTCCAAGTGTGAAAACATAAAATTTGGAAAATAAGAGACCACATTGAGAACACTCGAACTAAAGAAAAGCTACTGTGGAAGGAAATCGTAGCATCTGCAATTTAAATTCTCAACAGAACATTTGGCTGGGAATTCTATGCATAGTTTCTCTGAAATCTAAGGCACGTTCCTGAAAAACTTTGGGAGTTTTAATATGTTAGCATTACATACAGCATTACATACATACATTACATACAGCATTACATACAGCATCATTGTTTTTTGCAGCCTGAAAAGTTCGGAACTCCTCATGGTATACTACAATAGGAATCATAGTGTATTCAAATGAATAAGTCAAAATCACACGAAAATGCAAACACACTTCCCAAAAATAATTTCATATCAAATTATACTAAATCCACTTATTGATTTCTACATTAATTCATGTCAGGTGTGGAGATACAGATAAAATTCAGATACTTATTTTAAAATGTGAAATATTTAATGTTCTGTCAAGTAAAAAAAAGTACAAAACTATTCATACATATTGTCTCTGAATAGCCTGCTTTGATTTAATAAACTGTGGTCTATAATTTTGCTTAGATTTTATTTCTGTGAGACAAAAATCACTTAGGTATATACATCCATGGTGCCTTTTTGAAAACATTTCCAGATAAAGTAATCTGGGGAAAGAAGATTCATTCTGAATGAGGATGGCACTAGTTATGTTCTGGAATAAATAAAAAGAAAGCAAAAAAATTACAAAATATGTCGTGCACTGACATTCATCTCTGTATTTGCAGAATTGCAGAAAATGTGACCAAGCACCTTATGCTCCCATGACTATCCTTCTCAAACTGATGTTCTGTAATCTTAACAAAAATAAATTCTTTCTTCCTTAGTTTGGTATTTTTACAGGAGAGAGCAAAAAAAAAAAATACTCCAAAATAGAATCTGTAATTTATTGAATCATCTGTAACTTATTGAATAGCTAATTTTCAAAAGGAAGAATGTTTGCAGAGTGATATAACAGACGATTTTCGGTTTATGAGAGAAGCAGTTAAATGTCAGAATGATCATGTTTGTCTTTGAACTTCAACTCTGCCACTCTACTGCACTCAAACATGCAAAATTCTTATATTGTGCAGCAGCTTGCTTCTATTCAATGTTGAGATTAAATGTACACCATGTGCAAGTGTAAGGATGTTAAATAATAATTATGGATCATTGAACAGTGCTATACAACAATAAATGATATATATAGCTTTATTGATAAATATTGATATAATATTGGTGTTTCTTCACATCAGCTGCAATGAATAAAGAAATCTGGAAAGTGGCCATAAAGAAACTACAAATATTTTCTTTTAATTTTTAACTTTAAGTAAAAGTTAAGTAGAAAAAAATGGTTAAAAATTATTAGTTGAAAACCCAAGTCCTTTTATCAGTGAGTGTTAGGGAGATGAATGAAATAATGCATTTATTACACAAGCCAAAGAAGAATAATTGAACCCAATCGCATTTTCATAATGTTTTGCAGCTGAAATTCTCAGAAGCTGAGAAAACATAATCAGAGTAGCCTTGTAACTAAGATGGCCTTTTAGTCTTCTATTTCCTTGCTAAGGTTTGGGTAGAGTGTAGCCAACTTTCTGGGGAAGCACAAAAACTTGCAAGAATAAGTTGAAACTTTTCATCCATCAGTGTTTTATATAAACAACAGCAGAAAAGAGCAGGAAAAAAATAAAAATCAAGGTGTGTCACTATTTGAAGATGTATGAAGTACACCAATTCATAGGAATCCAAGACAGAAAAACTAGTTCTGATATGCATGAGATTCACTATATACAGAGTAGACATGCAGAGTGTGCCTTGGGCCCTCAAGGGATAAGTGATTTCAACCAGAAATTTATACACATGTGGTAATAAATGGAAAAAGGAAGGTTTTCCCCCAAAATGAATGTTATCACCAGAGGTTTTATTAAACACACCAGAAACATTACAGAAATGCTGGGAATGGTGGCAAATGCCTTTAATACTAGCACTACAATAGAAAAATTATTTGTGCAATAGAGGCAAACCTGGTCTATTTAGCCAGATACTGGGCACTCAGAGCTACACAGTGAGACCGTATCTCAAAAAACACAAATATAAATGAATCACTATTATTATATATAGTAAAACCAAATTCTGTATTTTTAAAATATTTGATAAAAGTTGTTAAGAAAATTGGGTTGACTAAAATATAAGAAGGTCATTTCTTATATTGCTGTACATGAGATATAAGACTCTACCATTACCAAAGATCCCTAAGTTTAGAGAAAAGTATACAGACATTATCTTATAGGATTGAATGGCATTTCTCTATTTTTAAGGAACTAAATTCCCCAAAAAAGAAGCACATGTTGATCGGTTCCTAAGACTGAAATGCACCTGATTTTCATGACATGAAACTTTCAAAATGTTGGCTGATTTGGGGAAGCAGATGGCCATGGGAGCAATAGGCATAAAACTGTGTCAAATTTATCAGACAATTTTCATTCATAGACCTTGTCTTAGTCAGTGTCCTCTTGCTTTAAAGAGACAACATGACCATGGCAATGCTTATAATGAAAAGCCTTTCACTGGGACTTGATTATAGTTTCAAAGGATTAGTTCTCTACCATCATGGTGGAAAGCATGGCAGCACAAAGGTACTCATATGTTGGAAAATAATCACGAGTTCTGCATCCAGATCCAAAGATAACAGGCAGTGTGAGACGAGCCCTCTGATGAGTATTTGAAACCTCAGATCCCATCCCTAGTGACATACTTCCTTGACGAGGACCACAGCTGCTCCAAGGTCACAATATCACAATTCCTAAAGCCACTCCAAAAGCATTAAACTATATCAGCTTATGGGGAGGATTCTTATTTAAAACACCATATTCCACTCTTGCTCCCCTGTAGTCTTAAAGCCAAATTATAATGCAGAAATACACTCAGTGTAACTTCAAAATTCTCCATAGTTTATCACTGTCTCCACACTGTTTAAAAGTCCAAATTTCAATGTCTGTTCTGAAAGTCAAAGAAGTCTCTTGATTCTAACCCCTGTAAAATTAAAAATCAAAACTCAGACCACATATTTCTAGGATACAATGAAACAGGACATACATAACAGTTTCAAAAAAAGCAGAGGGAGCATAACGAGGAAATGCTGGACTGAAATGAGTCTGAAAACCAGAGAGACAAATTTCAAACTCGCCGTTTCCATGTCTGATATCAAAACACTCTTCAGATCACCAACTCCTTTCAGCCGTGTTAACTGTAACATACTTCTTTCTCTTGGTCTGGTTCCAAGGCACTCTGCAGCTTTCTTTCGCAGGTATTTCACAGCTCTGGCCCCTCCAACATCTTGAGGTCTCTAAAGAAATCCAGTTATTACCTTCAGAGCTTCACACATGCCTCCTCTAGACCTCCATGCAGGGCATTCACTGACACGTGCCCAGCCTCAGTGGTGTTCCTTAGCTAAAGAGGAAGATTCCATAAGTCCCTGCTTGTATCCTTCCCTTGAAACCAGAACCACACGACTGAAGCTGTCAAGGTGTTTTGTTTGCTAGGGCTTGAACACGGCCCCCATGTTTCAAATGTAATTTAATCAGCTTTCTGGTTTTTGGTGGTTTCTTTCACTGCCTAAGCTTAGACCTCCAACTCTGTCTGTAGTCGAACAAAGCTGGTCTTGACCTCAGAAATGTGTCTGCCTCTGCCTCTGGAGTGCTTAGAATAGTGGCAGGAAACACCTGGCCTTAATCTTTTCTTTAATTCCTTTTCACAAGTTGGAAGTTTAGTTGGGTAATGTCTTCCTCTGATGCCACCAGTCTCTTTAGTCCTTTGAGCATCAGGCTTCTCCTTAATCTTTTTATCTTCTTGAAGACAGGACATAGCTGTATTACATTTCCCAGTGTCTCATTTCTCCTCAAACTCTGTATTTTTTATATTTTTCTTTCTTGCTTTGCTCCTTTTCATTGTAGATCTGCACAGGACTGGTCACTAACACCCAGGCAACACAGTCATGACTGGGCTGTTAGGAAATATCCTCCGCCAAAGGCATTAATCCAAAACTTCGATTTATTCACTGGCACTTTTCTGACAGGGACAAAAAGGAGACACATTCTTCATTAAAATATTTTAAGAATGTTCTCTAAGCCACACACTAGTATTCTACCCATCTGAAACTCCACAGTTTCATTCCCACTTCTCATCACTGTCTTCATTCTCCTACTAGGTAGCCCATTAACCATCCTAAAGTTTTCAATACTTTTCCTCTCCAAAATCACCAATTGCTCCACATTCCTTTAAAAAAAAAGCATAGTCATGCCTATCTCACTAATACACTAGTCCTTGGTACCAATTTCTCCTTAGGCAAATGTCTTTTCCCTGCGAAGAGACACCATGACCACAGCAACCCTTATAGACCTATTTTCTGATTTCTGACATACTTATAACAACCATTATGGGTAACAGAATGTGGCCTTGCAATTTTCATTACAGACTGCCCATGGCCTACCTCCGTCTCCCCAACCAATACTAGGTGTCACTGTCACCTAGTAATAGGATAGCTTCACAGATAACTGTATTGCTAATGGAAATTTAAGTGCTATGCCATATTAGTAGATCAGGTATGCGATATCACATTTTTAACATAAGACATGTTTAAATTGTGATATCATAAACAAAAATATACAATGAGATTTTTGATATTTTGCAAGAAACATTGCACAAGCCCATCCTGAGTTGACTCAGTTCAGGCTGAGATTCTGAATGGATTAGTGGACTCTTAAAATACTTCTTTATTTTATATAATTTGCTAGTTTATTTGTGGTTATGGGTTTTGAGACAAGGTTTCATGATGGTACCCAGTCTGGCTTTGATTTTTCATCAATTCTCCTACCTCTATCTCCCAAGGGCTGGAATTAAAGACATCCTTCATCAGGTCTGATTGATATCACCTCTAAGTAGCTGAATTTACTGCAAATAATAGCTGTCAATTGATTTAGCTGACACTTATTAAGGAACACTGTGGACATCACAGTAGGCATTATTCTTTTACAATTGACAAATTTGTGACCAACTGTGCAGTTTAGAAATGGCTGGTGAAATTTCTTGCTTTGGTATTTGCTAGTGTTTGTTGTTTGTGTATTCAACCTAGCTTCAAGGAGGGCAAAACATATTCATTTTACAGATTGATAGATACAGTTATATTTAATCTATTTTAGACTGCCCTGAAACAGCTGCTTTTTAAAACCAATACATTATATTTAGATAGAATCATTTGACTTAATTTATGCTTGTTTGGGTTTTTTAACATTATAATTATGTCACAGAAATAAGGTATGTGTTCCTATGTGAATTTTTAGAATAATTGAAATGAATAACTGTGTACAATTATTGTGTTTTGATAAAATGCTACCATATGTCCAAAACTAATTTATTCTGGTTAAATAGTTTCAATACCAATAGAAAAGAAGAGATTCGGTTGTCATTCTATTTACTGCTTTGTTCTTTATTTAATAAAAAAGAATGCCTCCTTACAATTGGAGTTTAGGACTTCCTGATGTAAGGAAAATAAGAACTAGATACTTTCTGAATTATAAATCAACATTTTTATTTACTTCGATAATAACCTAGCACTCAAAAAAATTGCTGCTTACCATAGTACGTTCCAGAAATTGCAGATATATAATACTGGGAATATTATATGATGCCAGTCTGCCTAAAGGTACCCAAGACCATTTGAACACAGACCTTTGGCAGTGAAAATGAACATAGAATAATGGAAACAAATGACAAAAAATTTTCAGGAAAAGCAGACTATCTGCTGTATTATTATGAATGTATCACAAAATTTGCTGGACTAAAGCACACACCCAGTTACCCATCCCACATCTGCTCAGCTACACTCAGATTTCTAATTTGTGTGAATTTCAGTGTAGTCTAAAATGTGAAATAACTCTGTGACCAACCACACTGGAATAGAAGAGTTAATCTGGCATGCAAATTTGGAACAGCTAGAGCCATGACAAGTAAGGGCCAGCTGGACCCAAGTAGGAATTGGCATGAAACAGTGAGGGATCATTCCCAAACCAGAAACGGGGCTAACCAGAAGGGAGGAGAACAAGTGGCTGCGAAGAGAGCCAGGGATTCAGGATTCCCACATATCCAAATCAGCCCCATCCCCCAGTGATCCAGATAGAAGAACCTTTGTTTTCAGACAACACAAAGAAACTGCATTTCTATAAAGCCCTGAGTCAATTAAAGGTTCTGCCAGTAACCATGACCTAAATCAGTCAAAACTTCACAATGAAATTTTGTTTAAAAAAGTACAAGTACCTTCCTAGTCGTGTATTATATTGTAGATATCTGAATTTGAGGGCAGTATGATCCTACTGAATACACAATGACAATATCAAATTACTGTGATGTCAAAGAATTCAAATAATGATATTAAATAATTATAATGAAATTATTCTATTACAGGTGTTATTTTAGAAATTCTGATATGAAAATGATAATTACTTTAAAAAATATTCTACTTAACTTTCTATTTATATGGTCCAATCGGAAACAACTATTATTTATTATTATTATTATTATTATTATTATTGTGTGAGTGTGTGCATATGTAACACAGTACACATGTAGAGGACAGAGGACAACTTTGTGGAGACTTCTTTATTTCAAACTTGATATGCGTTGCAGGAATTGTACTCAAAGGTTACATCGTTGGGTGACCAGTGCCTTTGCCCTTTCAGGCACCTCACTGGCCCATGGCCAAAATCTTCTATGGTATGAAACTCTGGTGTGTGAAATTTCTATTTAGCCAATTATTTTCAACAATATTTATACATATTTAAGTTTGTTTTCTATTAAGAAACATATGACAATTTAGTCAGAGTTTTATGCTTTTATGTCCTTAATATGGTAGGTATGGGTCATTTCCCAATACACAAGGGTAACCTAGGTATTCTTTCCAGACAATAACAGCTTAAGCTGTGTTCTGGGAGCACCTGTGACAGGACTATCACATGTTTCCTTGATACACACCATCAGTTTCTCATTTTAGCTGCTTTATTTTTCCCTACAGTTACTCGGTGGTTTTAGTGAAGCTTCTTTTTCAGAAAAAGCATGGGGAAAGAAGATTGTTGTCCCCACATGATGGGGAATCTTTGTCAACCAATTATCTTTAAAAAGTAGGACCAAGTTAGGGTATGGCTTCCCGGGATGTGGAAAAAATCAGCAAGCGGCTCTGGTGCCCGCTCTCTGTGTTGTTCCCTCACAGCACAGCTGACTTAGACTTTTTGGACTGGAATATTTATTAAAAATCATTTCCATGTGTTCCTTGCTTAATATTGTTGATGTTGATTGTAATTTTATACTTGATATCTGTTCTTTTTGTATATAGTTTTGTATTGGGTTTGGATAGCTCTTATTTAGACACAAGGGGAGGTGATGGGGAGTCTCTGTCAACCAAATATGTTTTAAGAGGTGAGATCAAGTCATGGTGTGGCTTTCTGGGACCTGGAGAAAAACAGTGCATGGCCCAGGTGCACTCTGTGTGGTTCCCTCACAGCACAGCTGAGTTTGGACTTCTCATTCCTGTTTCATGAGTTTTCCCCTTGTAATAAATAAAAATATAATTGTTTTATCTTTTAGGTAGCCTGGTTATTTCCTGAACTGAGTTAATTCAAGACCCATGGCAACTTATCTAGGCAAGAACACCCAGAATTTCATCTCTGAGGATTGTAAACTAACTCTTTGTAGTCCAAGGTAATTTAACGTCATTAACCCTTGAATGTAGCAATGGCTTATACTTTCTACCCACATTATTTAAAAGGATTTTTATTAGTTTATGGTAACAACTGAGTGACTCTTATTTTTGTCATCAACTTTGAGTGTGTAAGAAGTGTTAAATCATTGAGGAATCAGTGGATGTTTTGTTCTTCTAATGGAATCATCCCTCCTAGGCAAACTATGGTACCTAAACTAGTTTAGGCTACAATGTCAAGGACTAGAAGTAAAAGATCTGTAAATAGGCCCATAGTTTTATCAATTTTCAGAGAGCCTGCTCTCACCATCGCCTATATCATCACATTTTTCATGTAGTTTGTGAATGCTTTCGAGTACCTAACAGAATAGCAGCTCATGTATCCCATAATACATGCACCAGCAAGCCACTCTGGTTTGTCTTTGCTACAGTCTGCCAGGATTAACAACTATACTCAGGTCCAATTCTGTACTTATGGCTGTGCAGCATGCTCAGATCACTTATGGACACTGCTCTCAGACTGGTTGAGTATCCCTATAATTTACTTCAGCTACACAATTTAAAATGCAGGCAATATATTAAGGTATGAGTGGAGGGAAAGCAAGCATACAAAATGAAAAAACACCAAGCCACAATGCAGGCCAATATCACTCCAAAGCAACCCCTTAGATAGTTCTGGAGCTGAAACGGATCTTCAGTGCTTTTGTTAATTGGACAAATTGCCCAGAGTTTCCTTCATCTACATTAATCATTTACAGGATACGGCTTGTCCAGGAATAGGTTAAGCTAGATAACTTTATGCATCATGGGATGCCCTGAAGCAGTGAGTGTGATGGTTAGCTAATAACTGCTTTCATGGTACATGGAAAAATAAATCTTCACTGAAAGAAAATCTAGTAAGTTGATCATTGCCTACAGATGCTGGCAGTGCTGGAAGCTGCCTTCGACTCTATACAGGTTGGAGCTTGTAGTTATTTTTCTCAATGCCGGTGAGACTATAATTACTGAAAAATGTTCCTGAGTATTTTTATTCTCAGAGAAACCTGTGAGAGTTCTAGCTCTTTATAAGAGAAGCACTATTTATGTAATAACTTCCTTTGCTACATTTATGGATAATAGTGGGTAAAGACAAATGATAATACTAACCATTTAATATACCTGAATAGACATTGATAACTTTGCAGTTTTCCATATATGATTTTATTCTGTTCATCCTCTACCCACTTTTCTAATGGCATTTACATCTAATTTTCTATTTATTTTTAGGAAATAATAATTTGCCAACTCTAGGTACAACTAACAACTTCTCTCATCATTTAAAAACATCCTTCGTCTCTTCATTTAAAAAATGTTTAATGAGTATAGAATAATCAATAGGTAGAAGATTATGGGAGTTGTGCTTTGCAGTCTTTTCAACCCAGTCTTAAAAGCTCTGCCTTTTTTTTTCTTGCTTGCTATATATTACATTTGGAGTCTGCATTTCTATGCGCTGCCAAATCTGGTCAGTATTTTTTTTATTTTTTCATGGAAAGCAATTTGTTTTATCTTCATTATTAAATAGCAAATACTTATATATTTCATAGATTTTAATCTCTCATGACGGTTTGAATGAGAATGGCCCGATAGGTTCACAGGCTTGAATGCATAGCCCTAATCAATGGAACTCTTTGCAAAGCATTTTGAGGTGCTGCCTTGTTGGAGGAAGTGTCACTAGGCTTTGACTCTAAGGTTTCAAAAGCCTTAGCCAGGCCCAATCTCTTTCTCCCTCTCCCTGCATCTTGCCAATCAGATGTAAGTTTTCAGTTACTGCTCCCAACTCCCTGCCTGGCAAGGAAATGAAGGAAATGACATCTCATGGTGAACAGGGATTAACTCTCAGAACAGTAAGGAAGCCCCAGATACATGATTTCTTCTAAAAAGTACCTGAGTCATAGTATTTTGCCACAGAAATAGAACAGTAGCTAAGATTTTTTTCTTTTATTCTTTACTTTTTATGGTTTGATACATTTTATAATTAATTTAATTTACAGTGACTTTTAAAATATCTGTTTAAGCTAAAAGCTCTGTAAGGGTTACAGTGAGCAGTGATTCGGCTAAGTAAAGTCCTCGCAGCAAATGACTACTTTGTAAAGTTACCGTCATTGTATTACAACTCTTAACAACTGTTTGGTTTTATGACCAGAACATGTGCTGTAAGTATAACAACAAAATGGACTTTGCTCAAGAAAATAACAAACGGAGTGACGCTAGGAGTGTGGTACCTTGAAGCACTTGTTAATCAGTTACCCCTCCTGCTTCCTGCACCTGTGAAACACAGTACTTGCTAGGTGTTTGAAGATTTTACCATCCATGAGCTGGGGCTAATTGTGTTATTTGTAAAATAAGTATTTAGTTTAAAAACAGTTTTCTTGGCTTAGTGGCATCCAAGCCCCTATGCAAGATAGAATCTTGGTTATCTCCCTTCAGATTAGAGGAGATGTAGTATTTAGAACCCTGAGATATTATGTTTGTGTTCCTGAAGCTATCTTGCTCGTGTTCAAGTTACTAATTGTCTAAATGTAAGTTTTCAATAAACGTATTTCTGTAGAAAAAAAAATAAAATATCTGTTTATTATTGTGTGTGTGTGTGTGTGTGTGTGTGTGTGTGTGAGATTGAGGAGGTCATAGGAAATCTTGAGGAAACTGGTTTTCTTCTATGATCAAGTAGAAAGTGATGACGGAACTCCTAAACTTAGCCTTGGCCACACTCATTAACTACAGAGATATTATCCTGCCCTCCATTTTTTTAACATTTAAGGAAACAGATAATTCTATGGGTGGATGGGTAGATATGGTTACTGTAGATTTATATAGCTTAACTTCTGCATATACTATTTCCTTAGTGAGTATAATTATTACAGCCATTTCAGAGAAAAAAAAAGAAATAAAAGTCAAATCATAATTTAGAGAGCATATTTAATATAGTCTAAAATGTAAAAAAAATGCTTAATAGAAGCTACTGGTCTTATCATCACTGTAATTATTACTGATTATTTCATCACAGACATTGTTCTTATATAACTCATAAAGATAACTGATATTTTATAACTGCCATTTTGGAAAAGTTTAGATAAACCTGATTCTGCAGTCTGCATAAAATTCTGTGAATGTTTTCCTGTCTATAATTCCTTCCAGCATGAAGTTGTGCTCATGAAAACACACAAACAGACACACCCAGACACACAGACACAGACACACACAGACACACACACTCAATTTGTAACATACCTTTCATAGAAAATGAAAACATCAATTTCAATCTCAAATTCTGAAATTTTAATGCAACCTGAAGGATGCCACAGCAAATGCTTTCTACTAAAATGAGTGCTCTCTGTTGGAAGACACAATATAAAAACTACACCCACAGAGCTTATTAAACCAGGACTCTCACTTCCCCCTTTCTAATGAATGAGAGCCTGGAAGGAGACAAAGTTCTCTGGCAGGACTCCATATCAGGAACTTCCTGGAAGATAATGACAGTTTTCCGTGTGTTGTCTTTACAAACCATCTACTCACCCAATCAACCTCATCTGTTTTCTATTGCTAACATCAAGGATAACTTCAGAACAATTAATTCAAACCTGGAATATATTTAAAATGGATATGTCTAGGCTCTGTCTCAGAATTACAAAAACTGAATTTCTGAATGTGGTAATATCGTGTGGATCTTTTGAATCATATTTATGTCATAAAATTGATGACAAAATCAGGGAGAACTATAGAAAGCAGTCTCTCTTTCAACCTATTTATCCAATCATTTTTTCATCCATTCATTTCCTCCCATGCAAAATACTTAATGACTCCCACTTCTACAGATAATTTAACCATGGTCTCAATGTGGTGTATGTTTAGTGAGTGCAAAAAAAAAAAAAAAAAAAAAAATCACGTCCAAACAAGTTTGACAATCCATGGAACAGCCTTGCACTGAGCATGGGCTAGCAGCAAGGAGACATTTTCAATGGATGCCAGGAAGATTTTGTAGCTCATTTAGAGGGATTCAACGATAAGCACAGTATTTGTCCTACCAGCAAGGATGCTCCCTGTTGTTTAATAGATCCTAGATAACACAGACTCCTCCTAAGAGTGATTGACTCCCAGAAATAGTGTCTTATACATGTCTCATAGTGGTTTACCTTTAACTATTGTGCTACAACCAGTTTGACATCTTAGCAACAACTATAATATATCATACATCCTTACTAAAATAATATGGCTGTGTGTCCTCATGACCATTTATATAGGGAAGCAAGCATTTAGCTTCTAACCTGAGACTTTCTCTGTTACCTAAATGTTTCCAAACGTGTGTTTATTATGCTCTTGTTAAGTGGATTTGCTTTAGTTAAACATATTTATGTAGCACTTAGTAATGATGAATATTTAGCATTTCCTCTTAAGTCTTTTTTTAGTGTCTAAACTTATAGATATGAAGTCTTGTCTCTGTCTTTTTTCAAGGTATAACAAGCCACAATGCATCATTCTTTATAATATGTTAAAATGACATGTTCCCAAATAAGTCTTACATTTAGTACATTAACATAATTACAAAAATCAAGGTCTACTAACATATATTTTAGCTCACTAGGTTAGCAACTAAGCTAGATCTTAAAAAAGATTTGGAGTAATCAGCATACATTAATTAAGTATGAATACAACTATTCTCTGACTAATTTCATGACCAAAAATTAAAATTTAAAAAATGTTTTAAAAAAAATTCTAAAATACTGTATGTAGTTTATCGATACCTTTTTCTTAATGCTTCAGAAGTACTTTCAGCATGGAGGCTAAGAAGTAGGGGAGAAAGATGATAGAATACTTTTGTATATGTTTTGATAAAGCACAGAAGCAAAGGTCAGTTTATAATGAGACTTATGAAGACCTGAGAGTAAAATAAAAAAAGCATAATGTAGTTTATTCGGTCAGATTATTGCTCTTCACTGTTGGAGCCAATTTTTTCAGAATTCAAATTAATCACACTTGACTTACTTCTGAGAAACTGGACATTTCTTACAATTTACTAGGAAAAAATACTAATTAGATGCAAAATTGACAGGTAAATACATACAAAGTTCATGTTTTTTGTACTTCATCACAAATACAAAGACCATAATCATCAAAAGACCTACCACTAAATTTAACTTCCTGTCCTTAGATACATTTCACCAAATACCATGATGAAAATGAAGACAAAAATAAAATTTCTATTTCAACCATCAGTGTCTTCCAAGTACATTAATATTACAAAGACAGGATTTTCCTCTTTATTGTAAGCATCTGTACTACATTTCTGAATGCATTAATCCAAACCAAGACACTTTCCCGAAAGAGGGATAATAGTATATATGAATGGACTACATTTTATTTTTTTAAAACAATGTATTTTAAAAGATCATGCAGCACATGATGAATACATCTATTTTGTCTTAAAATTAATTATTAATTAGTTAATTTAAACATTGTCAACATTTTCTCTAACTGAACAAATGTTAAAAATGAGTCACTGAGATAATGAAATTGTATGCTAATAATTGCTACGTGCAAAGCTCACTAGCAAATGTATGAGTCATTCATTACCTTGAGATAAAACCACAGTACTCTAGAAGATTTCTTTATAGAGTATGTATAATAAAATAATAAAATAATTCAATTATTCAAATTTAAATTTGGAATGAAAAGGTTAGTCTGTATACCAGGCAACAGTTTAGACTTCATGAAAACATACATGTTTATACCTATTACTTTTTAATTCAGAAGACTAGTTGCTAATATAATAACAGAGTTCTCTACAAAATGATAAGATGGTTTGAAGATTTAGTTCTCAATTTTTGCTTATTTTAATTATATATTATTAATGAGTAAGGACGCTAAAAATGAACAGGCAATGTACGGAAAAGATGCAAAGACAATGCTTGACAGAATCTCATTTCTTTCTGTATTCCACAAATGTAACTCTATGCATCTAGAAAATCTGTGATCTTAGCATCTCTTTTTGAACTATACACTCAAAGGCAGAACAAAGTGTGTGTTTCATGTTCCAATGAATGTCTCACTTGAAATAAGTTACTCTGCTCTAAATGTTCCTCTGTTCTTCACCTCTTTCATGAGAAAAGGAAATAAAGTTCATAGTTGAATTCTCCATTGCAGTGTTAGAATTTCAGGTCATTTTGTCTGAGAAAATAACTGGCAAAAATAAAGGAAATACATAAAATAAAGAAGAAAATTATAGATGCAGGATACAATTCCAAAGAATCAAAAAGTCCTGAAATCTTAATTTACCTGAACAATATTGAAACCATTTTTAGCCACTTGGGTGATTATGCAATGTAAATGAAATTTAGATTTTTTAAACATATTTTAGATAATTCATTTTACAGAGTATGGAATAAAAATATAAAATGAATTTTTTCTTTCTACTGGAGGATACTTCGACCCATCTAAATTTCACATCAACTTCCACAGGTAAATTGATTCTGTGATTTCCCTCTAGAAAGCAAACAGAAAGGGAGACAGGGAGGGGAGGTAGGGGTGGAGGGGAGGGGAGGGAAGGGGGAGAAGGAGGGGAGAGAAGGGGGAGAAGGAGGGGAGGGAGGGGGGAGGAGGAGGGAAGGAGATGGAAATTTTTAAATATAAAAAAAATAAACCATGAGAAAAAAAAATAAAATGCTGCTTGACCAACAGCTTAAAAAAAAAATGTGAAATTTTATAGAGTGGAAAGCTGCAAAGTTTCTTTAATCTTTTCTTGAACACATATCTACTAATTTGTATAACAGGTTGTCAGAGGCAGTTAAAACAAGAAGTAAAAAGCCAATTAATTTATAAAATACTTTAAGAATTTTAAAATAGACAATAACAATCTGAAACATGTTCTTCATAATTGGCAATGAGGCAGTAACATTTAACATATTTAACATAACATATCAGTTATATAGTTCTTAAAACAGCTGTGGAAATGTAACAATCCTGAGATTCAAGTGCTATCCTGAGTAAAATGCTTCTGTACAAAAACTAGACCTCCGTTTTGCACGTCTCCCATAATCTACTTAGCACATGTAATAAAATCCTAGGAATCAAAGATGAGCGCCTAGCATACCTTGGAAGAAGCAGAATTACCAACAGTGTGCAGAGGCTAGCAGCTGTTGCTCCTAATTACACTTCTGTAAAATGTGATAATGCAGACCCTTTTATTTCTGACATCCGTTAAATAAAATAAAGTTCCCAAGTGAGAGGTGCCTGCCAACAAAATATGCCCCAAACAGTGCTGCAGTCTCTGATGCCTTTTCTGCTGGATCAGGGGCCAGATGGGAATAGTCTAAAAATGGTTCCCATGAATATTTTTCTTTGTTCACATCTTGCAAATCTTGTTCTGTTTGATCTTTCTTTGGCTTGGCTCAATAAAGTTATTTGATAGGTGTGCAATTTGTTCTTACAGGAATGTCTAAAGGCGTCATCTATGTGCACTTGTCATAATGTCCCAGAACCTGTCACCAAAAATAGATGAGCCACAGTTGGCTTCACATTGCATTCTCTCTCTTAGAAGAGTTGAAATAATAATACATAAAGGGATGTTTTGTAATTCAAAGGGAAATTAATATAAATTAGTGGTGGTGTTGAGAAGAGGCTGAAGCAACTATTATTCTCCATAAGCACAAAGATTAATTTTAGAGACAATATATATTTCTGATATGGTAAAAGAAAAAAATTGACTGTTCTTATACTAAATAAGTCGTATTAATAAGGCAAAATTTGGGAAATGGAAACAAATTCTTTAAAATTTCTTGGGTTTGAAGCCTTAAACTGTTTCTTCTTTGTCATGGTAGGCTATTTAGCTTTACATTTATTCATTGCTTGTGCCCAGATTCACAAGCATTTGCCATGAAACGTATGCGGTATTAGACAATAGCTTGCATGGAGTCAGCTTTCTTCTTCTACCACTGGGCATCAGAGATGGAACTCAGGTATTTTGGGTTGGCAGCAAGTATTTGCCCTTATCCACTAAGCCATCTTACTGTTCTTGCTTGATTGTTTACTATTTAAGCATGGTCTCATTATGCTGCTTATATCTGGTCATTCACAACCACTATAGATCTACATATTCCTGCACACTTTCCTGTTGACACCTGTCCCCATGTGCTTATATGCTTTCTCTCTCTCTCAACTCTCTCTCTCTCTACTCTCTCTCTCTCTCTCTCTCACACACACACAGAAGGAGAGACATAAAGAGAAAGAGAGAGACAGAGAGACAGAGAGATACACATGAAAACATAAAGCAAAATAAAATAGATTTTTGTTTTCAAAGTTATATTTTGAAATTTTCTAAGTAATAGGTTTTCAAATGACTTTGTATAAACCTCTTTTTAGAGTTAGAACTTCCCCCCACCTCCTCAGTTCCCCCATTATTCTGCGTCCCTCCCTTCTTAAGACATTCCATACCCCGTATTCACATCTCCTTTAATCTTGACTACATTCAACTACCTGCTTTCTTTAATATATTGCTCCCCACAAGGTGGCTCTATATTTCCTGGGGTCCACTTGCTCTCCATGTAAAATTTACAAATTAAAATATTTGAAGTTAGGTTCTGCATATGCAACAGCACCTGACATTTTTACCATTTTGGACCTGAGTTGCCACAGTCAGTTTAATTTTTCCCACTTTCATCCATTTATCTGAAAATTTCAATATTTTGACTGTATTTCTCAGTAATATTCTTTTGTGTACATATACCATATTTTTCTTATACATTCATCTGTTGGTGGACATGTAGATCCTATTCCCAAGATATTGTAAGCAGAGCAGAAATGAACAGGAGATGAAAGTATCTCTGTCATATGATATATTATATGTGCAGGAGTAGATGGCTGGGTCACATGGCAGTTTAAACTTATTTTGGATAAATATGATTTTTGAGGGAAGGGCATTTAAAATCTATTATTTACCCTTTTCCAGAATACAGTTTATTCTTATAAACTGTACTTACCACCTTATAAAATAAACTCTTTTTATTGCATTTTAAGGAAGAAAAATCATTTGGCTTTATTTTATAGTAGATTTTTTTAAAAAAATAGCAATGGTTTTTCGGATCCTTATCCCCAAACACTGGGATGCTGGATATTTTCTCTCTCTTCCTTTGCAAGATATGGAGCTAGTTTGATTCTGAAGTCTCCAGCATCTTTACCCATCCTAAGCTCCCCTCCAGAAAATGTATGGGAATTTTTTTTTTCTTAGTGCTCTACTCTTTGTTTTTTCCAGTTTATTTATTTTTTATTAAAAATTGCCATCTCCTCCCCTCCTCCTCCCCCTTCCCTCCCCTCCCCTCCACCCATACCCCCACTCCCTCCCTCTCCAGGCCAAAGAGCCATCAGGGTTCTCTATGGGCTCACTGTGAGCCTTAACCTTCACCTGGCGATGGATGGAGATAGAGACAGAGCCCCACATTGGAGCACCGGACTGAGCTCCCAAAGTTCTGATGAGGAGCAGAAGGAGAGAGATCATGAGAAAGGAAGTCAGAACCATGAGGGATGCGTTCACCCACTGAGACGGCAGGACAGAACTAATGGGAGACCACCAAGTCCACTTGGAATGGGACTGATGGAACATGCGACCAAATCGGACTCTCTGAAAGTGGCTGATGGTGGAGGCTGACCAAGGAGCCAAGGACAATGGCGATGGGCTTGGTCTCTACGACATGGACGGGCTCTGTGTGAGCCTTGTCAGTTTGGTTGCTCACCTTCCTGGACCTGGAGGGAGTTGGGAGGACCTTGGACTCAACATAGTGTAAAATAAACTCTTGAACTGACCATTCTCACAAAAGAGCAAAGAGCAGTCTAATCAATAGAGTGGATCAACTGGTAATCTACATGTAGAGAAGCAGGGCTGTACCATTGTTTCATATATATATATATATATATATATATATATATATATATATATATATATATATGCTCAGTGCACATAAAACTTAAATGTAATCAAAGAAACTAAAAGTTTTCCAAGGGAATACTTAAGGACATTTGAATAGGTACAGCTTTATTTCATATTGTTTGCTTATCTTACAAAAACACATGTAACAAAACCAAAAATAGACAGATAGAATTATATAAAAGTAAAAAGCTCTAGAACATCAAAAAGATAACCAGCTAATAAGAATATTGGCTATAAAATGAGTGATACATTAGTAAACTATATCTAACAGGACTTTAAAAACAAAACATACTAGGAACTCAAAGGTTCAAGAAAACTTTAGTCTGAATTCAATGAGTAACAAGCATGCCTAATTTATAAAATGATTTAGTTTTAATATGCTTACATTTTCCACATGAGAAAGCTACCTAACATTTTAAAAATTAATCCTGAAATTATGTTGAAACAATTTATCTATAAGGAATATGTACTATGTTATTTAGACAAAAATGGGAAAGGCTGTGGAATAATCTTTGTGTTCACTGTGTAAATTATGTTGTGATTGGTTTAATATAGAAGGTGAACAGGATACGGTTAGGGAGAAAAACCAGACTAAGGACACTGGGAAGAAGAAGGGCAGAGTCAAAGGAGTCATCAGCAAGACAGAGAGAGGAATTAGTAGGTGCAATATGAAAAAGAGGTAATGCCATATGGCAGAATGTAGAAGAATATAAATGGGTTAACTTAAATTGTAAGAGTTACTGAATAATATGCCTGAAAGACTGGCCAACCATTTGTAATTCATATGGGATCTCCATGTATGTTATCTCTGATGTGACAGGTAGTTTACCCCCCCCATATATATATATATGAATCCATCTATTCCAAATTAAAGAAATCTAGATTCTATTCTCATCCCCAGAGAAAGGGCTTTCATACCCCACCCTTTTTTGCTGTCTCCTATGGCTTCTTTGATTTTCAAGGTTTGGGTTATTTGGTACACATCTACAGAAAGCATATTTTAGATCTTCATAGGAGAGCATCATTAGGTTGAGTCAAATATGTGCTCAACTCTCTACATTCCTTTACACTTTACTGTTTACTGTGACCTTAGTAGCCCATACAACTTGATCTCACTGTTGTTTAGCAGGATTACTGTTCTGTCCTTAAGAATGACTGTTGAGTGCTCTGCTTAGTAATGAAGTTCTTTTTTCCTCTTTACACACCAATGTGTTTCTTTGAATATTTTCACTTTGGAGCCTGCCTTAATTTTTAGTCCAACTGCAGGGAGACAAGTTTTATATAAATCATACTGTACAACAATTCTAAAGCTGATTGCTTTAGACACTGGATTGTGATTGCCTAGCAATGTTGCCACTGTGTTTCTTCTCTAGGTCTGTGGCATATCTTAGGCAAAGAATTGCCATGTTGAAGACCTGTGCCCTGTGGCGATACTGGTAGAACACTTGCTTCTATCTAATAAAGCGTACTTTGTTTTCTGGACTATGCTTTTGCCTAACAGGCTTCAACCTTCTAATGCCAACCTCTGTCATCTTCACCTGTTTTACTTCACCTAAAATATTGTTTGCTCTACCACATACCAAACATCCTATTCTCTCCCAAGAAGTTACTATACATAACAATACTTAGTCTATGCCTTTTAACTTCAAAGTTTGACTCAAGGCCATCGGAGTTGTAACACATACCACACACAGTATATGAGAGATAGTTGAGGCATAGAGGTTGCAACATACTTACCAACACTGATTTTGAGGGTCCCATCCAAAAATATATACTTGCTTTTCTATGTCTATGAAAAAAAGTTTATTGGGGCCTTACTTACAGTTTCAGATCCACCATGACCATCATGTTGGGGAGTATGGCAGCACGGAGGGAGGCATGGCTATAGAAAACTGCTGATTGATTATATATTGAAACAACATGATGTGGAATGAGAGAAAGCAAAATGGGAATGGCTGAGGCTTTCAAAGCAACCAAGATGTCCTGCTCGAGCGTAACCACACCACCTAATCCTTCTCAAATGGTTTTACCAACTGAGATGGAAACTTGTGCTAATTGGTTAAGAGATTTTTACATAACTGTGAAGGAATCTTGATTATAATAAAATGTCTATATTAAATCATATCTTTCTTTTTTATATTCCACCCAAATGTAGAACACTATGTCATTTTGTGTAGATTGTAGCTAGATGTCCTATATCATTTTGCTAGATTATCCTTCAGATTATAATACAATGTACTTTTCCCATTACATCATAATAAGACCTTATATACTAGAGAAATTGAAATTGAAATATTAGAGAACATTATGATGTCTATGACTTTGTCAACTTGACACAAACCTAGATTTATCGGGAAATGAGAAATCTCAACTGAGGTATTGCCTCCATCAGATAACTTGTAGGCAAGACTGCAGGGCTTTTTCTTGACTAATGATTGATGTGTGAGGGTCCTGCCCACGGTTAGTTGTAACCTTGGGCAGGTGGTTCTAGGGTGAATAAGAAAACAAGCAGAATAAGTGACAGAGAGCAAGCCAATTAGCAGTATTCCTCCAGTTTACCCATGTTTCTGCTTCTTCACCTGCTTATGAAACTGCCCTGTATTTCTTAGTGCTGATTGGTATTTGGGACCAGTAAGTTAAATAAACCTTTTTCTACACAGGTTTCTTTTGGTCATGGTGTTTACAACAGCAATAGGAAGCAAATAAGACACATGTAATAAAGGAATTAATTCAAATATTTATTTTATTTACCTACCATTTTTAGTCACTGATTCCAACCATACAATATTTTAAGCTCTTTTCTTATTTTAACTTTGCATTCTCTAATTTATACCTTAAATGAATCTAGTTCACAAGTCAAATTCAAAACAACTTAATTTTTGCTAAACCGGCCTTAAGCATTACTACTTCATTATTGTGCCTACCTTATATGCTAGCACCACAAATTACTCAAAGCCTAACTCAGTCATTTAGTGTTTCTTGATTCATGTGGGCTATAGTGAAAATCTGATAAGTAGAATATTTATTTTATACCCATTATATATATATATATATATTATACTCATTATATATTAATGTATACATACATAAAATATTCTACACCATAATATATATTTGCTGAAGTATAAACACACCTATGCTTTCTTGCAACATATATAAAATATTCGACTTGCCCTCCTTAAGAATTGTCTTCTATATATTAAGACATTGTCTTGTCCCAATGCAAGATAATGATGAGGATATATAACTTATATGGTACTACTCTCATGAAATTATAAAGAACAGTAGTATTTAGAAGATGTGTATCTTCTAATAATATTTTCCAATCACTTCGTAACATTATACTTTTCTTATGCATCTCCTGGAATGGACAGGGAATTTTTATTCTTTTGCATCTTTAATATGTTCGAATCCTGCAAATCTGAGTAATACAAATAAAATGGCCTTAATATTTAAAAGACTGATATTCTCCTTAGATTGATGTTTCATTTCAGAGACTCATTAATAATATATAAAATAAGTGTTAAACTATTTATACATATTTATTAAGTTAGTTGTTATTTCAATAATTATCCATTGCTTACTTTGTTAAAAAGATTTATTTGGACTTAAGGGCATACTAGGATAGGAATAGAATTATCTTACATTGTCAGTACACTGTCATTTTGGCAGGGAAGATAATACATATGTCTACAAATGAATACTATAATTTCAAATAGTGACAGATGATTGAAGAATAGAAGCTAGAAATTTTATCATGTTGTTATTAGAGAAGGAAGTTTTAAGAGAGGGCTGTGTGCTAAAAAATGGTTGAAAAGGTTGGTCATGTGACATGGGAAAGATTTTAGGTTAAGGAAGTGAAACGCCCTCAAGAACCAAATACAATACAGCTGAAATAGGAAGCACTAAGAACAAGTGATAAAGGAAAGGGATAGAGTCAGGAGTGGGAGACTGCAGAGGGTTTACCTAAAGCTGCAGTATACTCCAGTGAATAAGAGTTTCCATATTCATCGCCAGGTGAAGGTTAAGGCTCACAGTGAGCCCGTCCATGCTGTAGAGTTCACATTCATTGCCGTTGTTCTTGGTTTCTCAGTCCTCCTCCACCGTCAGCCACATTCAGAGAGCCCGGTTTGGTCCCCTGTTCCATCAGTTCCATTCCAACTGGACTTAGTGGTCTCCCGTTAGATCTGTCCCACCGTCTCAATGGGTAAACGCACTCCTCACGGTCCTGACTTCCTTGCTCATGATCTCCCTCCTTTTGCTCCTCATCGGGACCTTGGGAGCTCAGTCCGGTGCTCCTATGTGGGGCTCTGTCATTTTCTCCATCCAATGCCAGGTGAAGGTTCTATGGTGATATGCAAGATATTCATGAGTATGGCAATAGGATCTGGACATTTCTGGCACCCTCTCCTCAGCTGCCCAAGTTATTCATCTTATTTTACTACTTTTTAGAAGCTTCATGTAATAAAAATTTTCATTTCATCCGTGAAAAAAAAAGAGTTTCCATATTATACAATTAAACCCAGAAGTAGCTAGTTGTATTAATATTTCTATTTCATAAAAAAGCTATTTAAAATCCAGATAATTGGTATAACTTGACTTAAAAACTTTTTTTTGGAAGTGTAGGATTTGTTTACAAATTCCACTGTTATGTCATGACAGGAGCCTTACTTAATAATGCTCCAGGGTTCCATGCACAACTCTTTTTAAGGCAGTAGCTCTCAACCTTCCAAATGCTATGAATTTTAATACAACTCATCATATCATGGTGATCCCAAACCATAAATTCTTTGCTGCTTCAACCCACAAAAGGATCACAAGCCACAAGTTAAAAAACATTGTTTTAAGGAATATTTTATTCTCCCTTTATGACATAATCTTTCCTGAAAATGTCTGTCCTCCAGATAAGTGTTTTATTTAAATTTCCCCTTGGCAGGTATTTTAGTACTAATTATCATAATCAACACATCTGAAACTAGTTGTAATTTTCTAAGTTTTATTAAATTGTAATAGAAACATTTAAAATGTACATATTTAATATGCACATCTTAATGTGGTTGGACATATCCACATATCTACAATATGTCACTGAAGCAATGGCACTAAACATATGCATCCCCCATCTCAAATGTTCTTGTACTATTCTTGTGTGTTTAACTAAATCTGTTAACTCCTGTGTTGTAGAGACCTTAGATTTCATTTCATTTGACATAGCATACTGTTTAAAACTGAAGCAAACTGTCTAGAATTTTGTATTTAAAGGAATAATATTATTAATTTCTCCAAATGTAAAAAAATAAATCATGTATTTAAATAAGCTAAAATGAAATAAAAATACAAGCAGCTCCCAGTTTGAATTACAACATCCCCAAATGAATAAGCCATCAAGAAAGCATAGAGGAAGAAATGAGTTCTATTCTAACAGAAAAGAGGTTTTCAACAGATGATAAAATCTAATCAGGTTTTGCTAAACAAGATTGAGTAGTTAAAAAACCAGCCTTGATTGTACAATGCTAGACTTAGGGTTGGGCAAATTCTGAAGATGATTTGATTGAATTTATGGAAATAGGAATCCCTCAGTTACTGGGGACTTGGACATAGGGCGATCTAATCAGAGTAAAAGAGCATTTTAGATGCCATGACATCTCCAGAAATCATGGAAAACAAGCTGCTCCAGCATTCAAAACTGCCGATACAAAGAATGCACATGCATTTCTAAACAAGGAAGATAAAGCTCTTCTTCAAACAACCATGGTTTCTGCCAATCTTCTGAGAGCAGGTACATGAGAGATAAATCTTCCACTTATTGGTGCTTTACAGAAAATAACTGATAAACAAAGCCTGCTGGGAAATTCTTACCTGAGAGAGCCAGCATTTGTTTTCCTTGCTCTTGCCAAGCTCTGTGTTAATAAGATTTAACAGCAGCACATAATCCTGTGAAAGTCAAGACAGGCTACTTGACCTTCTGTGAAAATACTCATTGCTATCTCATTGAGAATAGGCCGTAGGGATCAGAACTTCATTTTTAGATTGTTTGATTCATTGTTTTACACTATATATAAATAGATATGTACAAATATATGTAAATATAACAAAGACATATTACACATGTATTTATCATATGTCTATTATATATTATAAAATATGTACTTAATAATATATATTATATACCTAAATATATTTATTATATATGTGTATATACATAAATAATGAATATGTATACATGTACATAATGTATGTGTGTTGGTACTCACACTAGACTTTGGGTGTTATATTTAAATTCAGGACTTAGAACAGATATTCTCTGCTCCCCTCCATTGTAGCAATGATTATCTATATTTTCAACATCAAAAGAATCACTGTTAAATTAAAGATTAGATATTTTGACTTTATGATATAAATTTGTTCCTTTTCCCTTATAACTTTATATTCCATTTTATTGAAAATAGATTTTTTTCTTACACAATGTTCTGATTACTGTTTTTCCTCCCTCTGCCCTTCCTATTTTCACCCAAATCGCATCTCACCCTTATCGGCTCACTTCCTGTCTCTCACTAGAAAACAAACAGGCTTCTTAGGGAGAATTTAAAAAACTACTAAAATAAAACAAAATGTAGCACATCAAAATTATACAAATCAAACAAACAGAAGGAGAAGGCACCAGAGAGACCCACTAATTCACACACTAAAGAAATCCCATAGAAAAGCCACTAAACTGAAAGTCATAATATATATGATATTATATATCATACACACACATATATATATACATTAATATTGAAATACATAATAAACACACAATATCATATAACACAGAGAGAACCTGGTGTAGACCCATGCAGGCCTTGTTCACACTGTCTCTGTCTCTGTGAGCTCATATGAGAGATGATCCTGTTGACTTAGAGGGGTCTTGTTTTCTTGGTGTCCTCCATGAGCTCTGTCTCTTACACTCTTAGGCTTCACTGGAGCTCTGAGGGGAGGGATTTCGTGGAGACATTCTGCTTGTAGCTGAATGTTCTCATGTCTCTCACTTTACGCATAATGGCTTGTAATGGGTCTCTGTATTTATTTCTATCTGCTTCAGGAGGAAGTTTCTCTGATGATGACTGAGCAAGGTACTGATCTGTGAGCATGGTACAATATCATCAGGAGTCAGTTTGTAGTGCCGCTTCATTTGTTTTTTAATAAATAATGCTTGCCTGAAGATCAAAGAGTAAAACAGTCCCACCGGTCAGCCTTACACACCAGGCACTGGTAGCACACACCTTTATTCCCAGTAGCAACACTAGCTGCCTCCGAAACAGGGCAGTGCATGCCATTAATCCCAGTGGTGCACACCTTTAGTCCCAGTCTTAGAGAGCACTATAAAACTGAAGGAGACAGCTCACAGTCTTAGTCTCATTCTGAGATTCCTGGGGGCAGGACCACCATTTCAGACTGAGGTTGAGGTAAGAGCCAGTGGCTGGCTGCTTTGCTTTTCAGATCTTTAGATTGAACCCCAACTTCTGTCTCTGAGATTTATTAATTGTTCTTCATCATTGTACTGTTTTCTTTCTTTAGGAAAAAAAAAGGTTTTACTCTACGTCCCTGGATTATCTATTCTTAGGTTCTCGGTCACTCGTGCCTATCTAGTGTGGTTTCCATCTCCTGAGGTTGGTCTTAAGTCAAATCAGATACTGATTAGTTATTCCTTCAAGCTTTGCATTTCACTAGCATAATTTGCCGGCAATAGACCATTGTAGATCAAAAAGTTTGTGGTTGGGTTCCTGTTAACATTTTTTAGTGGTATGTAAATTACATCCCTGTATCAATCACTAGCATGAAGGAGTGAAGACTTCACGTACGCCTCAATTTAACTTCTCCATGTTCAAATAGTTGTCTAGGTTTTATCTTTAGCAATGGTGCCTTTCTGGTATTTTACGGAGAGTGACGTATATAGACTGTTAAAACCTCAGTTGTTGGGGGATTCTTATAGGACTATTTTGGTCAACAACACAATCTTATATAAACCAATCCCAGTACAAGAAATGTCTTTTGATGACAAGAAAGAGCATATTGGGACTTCCTTTCTTCTATTTTTTGATAATTGTATTTAGATCTCCTTCGTGCAAGTATGTTATTTGGAAACTTCTACTGTATTATGCTTCCACACTACTCTTTTAAT
The DNA here is from genome assembly GCF_903992535.2 of Arvicola amphibius. NCBI lineage: Eukaryota > Metazoa > Chordata > Mammalia > Rodentia > Cricetidae > Arvicola > Arvicola amphibius. The sequence continues at coordinate 9,901,140 of NC_052055.2, read as the reverse complement.
TGTCCTTACTTTTAGCTGTCTCTTCCAGTATTCTCTCTCTTGTCCACCTCTCCTCTATCCCTCTCCACTTGATCTTCCCATTCAAGACCTTGTCAGTCCAGCCCATCCATAATTATTGACTCTATTTCCCTTTCCATAGGAGACCTATCTAACCTCCCTAATACCTTAGCATATACCTAGCCACTGTGGTTCTATGAATTGCGGTGTCGTTATCACTCACTTAAGAACTAACATCTGCATATACGCAAATACATAATATATTTCTATGCCTGGGTCAGGGTTACTTCACTGCGGAATTGTTTTTGACTAGTTCCATCGACTTACATGCGAACTTCATGATTTCATTTTTAATGTCGGAGTGGTACTCCATTGTATAAATGTACCATATATTCTTTATCCAGTCTTCTGTTGAAGCACATCTAGATTGTTTCCAATTATGTTTTTTTTTTATGAAGAAAGTAACAATTAACATTGTTTAGCAAGTGTCACTGTGGCAGGATGAAGCATCCTTTGGGTGTTTGCACAAGAGTGCTTGCTATCACTGGCTCTTGAGTTAAATCAGTATCCATCTTCCTCAGGAACCACCACACCGATTTCAACAGAACCTGTACCAGTTTGCACCTCCACTGGCAAGGGAGGAATATTCTCCTTTCTCCAAATCCTATCCAGCATGAACTACCACTTATTGTATTGATATTAGCCACTCGGAGAGGTGTATGATGAAATCTTAGAGTAGTTTTGACTTTATTTTCCTTATGATTATGGATATTGAACGTTCTGAAACTGTTTCTCAGGTAATTGAGTTTTCTCTTTTGAGAATTCATGACGTATACTAGCACCCATTTACAAATTGATTTATTGTTTTCTTAGTACCTAATTTTTGAGTTCTTTATATATTCCAGAATTGTGTGTTTTCAGTCAGTTCAGCAGTTGCATACGAATCTACCGATATTTTAAGTATTGTCTGCAGGCCCATGACCTCAAAATCAGCACTCCACCAGTCATTCATACTGAGAACCGACAGGGTTTATGGTCAACTATACACTATAAGTAGGTTTAAATTAAGTTTCTATCATTCAATTTATCAATAAGACTCAGGTGTCAAAGTCTGGGTTGAAACCCCGCTAGCTCAGGAAGGTTGAGTGGTAAGTAGTTGACTTTGCTATTTGGCCAGAGACACTATAAGAAACTTGTCTGTATCCTTGTTCCAGAACCAAAAGGAAGCACCTTTCCTCCCTGTGGATTTTCTCCACCCAAATTATTGGCTTCTCTACAGTCAGATCTGGTCAGTTAGTTACTAGCTGTGCTGTCTAATTCAAGGTTTATCGGAAGTCTTAGGTGTGTCAGAGTGTGATCAATTAAACACAATTATAAATTAATGAGAACTTTTTGGGAGAAAACCTGTGTGGATACGTTGTCAATTCAAGCATAGTTAACCAATTAAAAACAAGAATCCTGTTGCAAAACAGTGTGAGTGAGGAAACACTTTTCATGCCAAAAATTTTCATCAGAAGCAATGAAACAAAAATCATGTTAACTTTTATGCCCTGAGCAGATCTCTGGAAATAAATACATAGGTCAAGACCAGAATGTCTTCCCGAAAGATGTACGAAGAATCTTTAAAACAAGTTAAAGTCTTTGTCAACAGATATGCTGTCCTCTACTTTTTATTTGTAGTATGGAAATATTGCAAGTGGCATCTTCAGTGAGACAAGATATCCAACAATAGAAATTTCAGGAAAAAGCCAGCTGTGGGGAGGTTTGATCTATAGAAAAGACACCAAAGCATCCACAGTGAATGCACTGTAGCAAGCACCATGGGTGCTGTAATGTTTTGAATAGATGCCATCTATTCTGACTGCTGAAGCAACTACTTCTGAACAAAAGAATGACACAAGTAAGCTTAGCATTCAGTTGCATTGTGCTCTCTCTCTCTCTCTCTCTCTCTCTCTCTCTCTCTCTCTTTCTCTCTCTCTCATTTCCTACAGGTTTCACACTATAGCCTAGAATAGCCTGGAACTCTCTGAAGTTCTTTGGCCTCACATTCCTGAATTCAGTGTTTACAGGGGGAACCAGCATGACTTCAGTAGCTTTTAACCCACCATTTTAATTGCTGTTATCTCTTTATATTTGGACGTGATCTTTTCAGATGCTAAATAAAATCCTGTTTTTTCTTTTTTTTTTTTTTTTTTTTTTTTTTTTCTATTTCCATCTCCTTCCCTCCTCCTCCCCCCTCCCTCCCCTCCTTCTCCCCTTTCTCGCCCCTCCCTCCCCCCCTTCTCTCCCCTCCCCTCCACCCGTACCTCCCCTCCCTCCCTCTCAAGGCCAAGGAGCCATCAGGGTTCCCCACTCTATGCTAAGACCAAGGTCCTCCCAACTCCCCCCAGGTCCAGGAAGGTGATCGACCAAGCTGAGAAGGCTCCCACAGAGCCCGTCCATGAAGAAGAATCAGAGCCCAGAGCCATTTTCCTTTGCTTCTCAGTCAGCCCCCGCTGTTGGCCACACTCAGAGAGACGGGTTTGGTCGCATGATCCATCAGTCCCATTCCAACTGGAGTTGGTGATCTCCCATTAGTTCTGTCCCACCGTCTCCATGGGTGAACGCACCCCTCTCGTTCCTGACTTTCTCCCTCATGTTCTCGCTCCTTCTGCTCCTCATCGGGACCTTGGGAGCTCAGTCCAGTGCTCCAATGTGGGGCTCAGTCACCTTCCCCATTTGTCGCCAGCTGGAGGTTCCCTCACGGTCCTGACTTTCTTTCTCATGTTCTCTCTCCTTCTGCTCCTCATCAGGACCTTGGGAGCTCAGTCCGGTGCTCCAAGGTGGGGCTCTGTCATTTTCTTCATCTATCGTCAGGTGGAGGTTCTATGGTGATATGCAAGAAATTCATCAGTATGGCTATAGGAACTGGCCTTTTCAGGCTCCCTCTCCTCAGCTGCCCAAGGAACCAACTGGGGGCGTCTCCCTGGAAACCTGGGAACCCCTCTAGGGTCAAGTCTCTTGACAACCCTCAGGTAGCTCCTTAAATTCAGATATATGCTTCCCTGCTCTCATATCCACCCTTCCTATATCCCAAGCACCCCATTCCTCCGAGCTCCCCCCCGCTCTCCCCTTCACACTTTTCTCTCCCCATCTTCCCTTGGCCCAGTCTTGCCCAACCCTCAAGTTCCCAATTTTGCCTGGGGATCGTGTCTACTTCCAATATCCAGGAGGATTACTATATCTTTTTTGGGAGTTCACCTTCTTATTATCTTCTCAAGGATCCCAAACTTATAGGCTCGATGTCCTATAATCATGGCTAGAAACCGAATATGAGTGAGTACATCCCATGTTCATCTTTATGGGTCTGGGTTACCTCACTCAGAATAGTGTTTTCTATTTCCATCCATTTGCCTGCAAAATTCAAGATGTCATTGTTTTTTACCGCTGAGTAGTATTCTAGCATGTATATATTCCACAGTTTCTTCATCCATTCTTCCACTGAAGGGCATCTAGGCTGTCTCCAGGATCTGGCTATTACAAATAATGCTGCTATGAACATAGATGAGCATATGCTTTTGTTGTATGATTGGGCATCTCTTGGGTAGATTCCCAATAGTGGAATTGCTGGGTCCTGGGGTAGGTTGATCCCGAATTTCCTGAGAAACCGCCACACTGCTTTCCAAAGTGGTTGCACAAGTTTGCATTCCCACCAGCAATGGATGAGTGTGCCCCTTACCCCACAACCTCTCCAGCAAAGGTTATTATTGGTGTTTTGGATTTTAGCCAATCTGACAGGTGTGAGATGATATCTCAAAGTTGTTTTGATTTGCATTTCCCTGATAGCTAGGGAGGTTGAGCATGACCTTAAGTGTCTTTTGGCCATTCGAACTTCTTCTGTTGAGAATTCTCTGTTCAGTTCATCGCCCCATTTTTTAATTGGGTTAATTGGCATTTTACCGTCTAGTCTCTTGAGTTCCTTATATATGAGTTGTTCTTATCTGAATCTTCATTTCAATGTGAAAGTAATCACTTCATTCTCATTTTCTATTTATATTATTATAGCTCAACAATCCTTTCATCAATTCCCTCCAGAGTCAACTGACCTCTCTAACAGGCATCCTATAAAAAAGTGGATCTCAAGTTCCAGTATCAACTGAATCCCCCTGAGCCCTTGTTAAAGCACATACCTTTGAGCCTCCTGAAAATGTCTGATGCATAGGGGAGCATTTCTGGCAGGTTCCCAGAAATGTTGGCACTGCTACTCTAGGAACCATTTCTGGAAAACACAGCTTTAAAACGTTTACATGCTCATTCAAGTTTAGTCATTAAGGGGTAATAGAACCACTCAGTATTTTGTAGTCACTGGAAAAGTAGGTAAATACAATTCATTTTAATGACAGCATCTCTCAGTACACAGAACATGTCCACTGAGTAATAGTTTGGCAGCATTTTGCTGAACTAATGGAAATGCAAAATGGCAAAAAAATATAATACATTTATTATGGTATGAGTGATTACAAGTCCAAAGAGTAACTTGAGAGGAAGTGAAAGTCACCCATCCTGTGTCAATCTCACTCAAACTCAAACTAAAGAAAATTACAAAGACTACAAATGATGACAGCAGCAGTGGTAGTATTAACACATTCTATTTCCGTAAGAAGCATCTTGGAGATTTCAAAGCATTTCTACAGCCTGAATCCACTGTACTTAGAATAAACAACACATTGTGAGCTCCTGCATATGACAGCATTGTCCAAGAGTATGTGCACACAATATGTGTCCTACACGTATTGACTTCTACCAGCAGGGAAGGCTTTCTCAGGTGGTGACCAGCCAGAACGCTTTGCACTTACAGCCAACATTCAAGCAACCCTGATGACCCTTCCCTGCTAGGGAAGGCTGTCATTTCTGGCTTATAGAAAGGCATTCTGTAGTGTACATATTAAAGGAAAACATTCTTAATGGTGCAGTCCACCAAAAGGTCGATTGAAAACCAAATTAAAAATAGTGTGAGCCAAGGCATCATCAACATCATGAACAGAGAAGATCTTGCTTAAGAAAAGACAGATATAAAAGGACTCCTCAATAATAGTTGGAGCTATGAGATAAGGTGGTATTCACCTTATTTAAACAAACCTTAAAGAATAAGAGTAGGGAAAGTATATTTGTGAGGAAACAGAAGATGATTATAAAAGATTAGATCCATTTGTCCTAAGTGATTCCATCATTTTGATTGATAAATATTTTATTATAAAATAAAACCTGTGCATATTGACATAGTACCATGTGCCGTCAATGCATACTATGCTGGGTAATGGTCAAATATTTACTGATAAGATGATAATGTGTATGGAATGGGAAACAAAGAGATTAAATGTAGTGAATAAAGAAAAGTTCAACATTTTGAGATTTTTAAAACTACCGAACAACACTGAATAAGAATTCATCAAAGGCATTATATATTCTGCCAGGATTTGTGCTGGAACAAAAGGAATTTTTCTGGGGTAGTTTATAATTGATTTCAATCTTCAACTCTGACCCTGAGTTCCCACCAATCATATGCCCATTTCACAGATAACAACAGAAATGCAGTCTTAGAACCTTTACTTGTATACAAATCCAATAAACATTAAATCTACATATGTCTTCTTTGTTTTTCTGCAATTAAATCCTTAATAATTATTTAGTTAAAAGTCACAGCATAATCTAAGGGGGTGATGAAGCTTCCCTACTGAATATGATATAAACAAGTCTATTCCTCAGGTAGCTTTACATTCTAGATGATTTTTCAGAAAGTATGTCCTGAAATATTACCACCTCTAGTACCATATAAATTCACAGGAATATCAACCTTAGAAGTAGGACACTGAATTACAAATAAAATTAATGTAGCTGCTCACTAAAATTCATAGAAGAATCGTACAGCATATTGCTTATGTATTACACACATACAGGGGACAGGTATGAATATTATCAAAATGGAATGAAATTCTCAAAGGATTAAAAACTATTTTTAAAAATCAGATAATTTTGTGAACATCAGTAAAGCTTGCAGCCTACAGACCTACACTTTCCCTCCTTTGCTCCCTCCTTGGTCATTGGTGAACATGGCACCACAGGCTTGCCCTCTTTGTGCCAAAATGGTGCGCTGCCTACTCACTGTGGCGTTTGTAAGTACTGACTGCTTGATTATCTGAGTTTTGTTTTATCTCGTCTGTGAAAACATGTGTTTTAAAACATGAATACACTGATGATTAGTTTATTATAATTCTAGTTAGCTCATAAAACGTATTTTAATTTAACAGTCATACTAAATTGAGAGGAGGAACATAGACAATTTTTGTCAGGGGAAGGAAGACTACACAGGGGAAAATTATAGAGAGATATGTCGGGAACTACAGCTATATGACCCAGATTGTAGTTCTTATCACATGTGCCTACACGTGTGTGTTAAAATTCTTAGTATTTTATACACCGAACAATTTAACTGTATTTTTCTTTTTCTAAAGATATATTGTTAACTGAAACAGCATTATGTCTTTTCCTTCTAGCCCCTCCCAGTTATTCTTCATCTAAGACCTTCCTCATCCTCCGCAAACTCTCAGGTTAGTAACCTCTTTTGATTATTATTCCACATATATGTGTATTGCGTGCACACACACATAAAACATACAGATACACATGTACATACATTTGATCGTTAACAAAAAGCACTTTAAATTTACAATTTCAAATGCATAATCATGATACTCTGCAGAAAAATAAAAATATTTTTACTTAACTGTAAATGGTCTAGTTAGAATACTTTCTAGATATCAAAAGTCAGATCCAGGGTGGCATATAAATAATTCATCACAGTTAGTTATTTTTTCTATGATTTTAGCTCAGGTGAAAAAATGGAAAAAAGCATTTTCATGCTTTTAATATGCACATCACTTTCGTAATTTAGGAAATTACTTTGGTAGTATTTTATTAGAATTACTACAAATATTTATCATCACTAAGTTCAATTTCTGGGTCAAGAGGATTCTGAAACATGATGTATTTTTCATTACTAATGTCCACTTGTACTCTCAAATGCATCATGGTCTGGATGACCAATTATGCAACCTCTTGCATTTATCTTGAGTTTTTCATTCCTTTACTTTTTGGCATTAACACAGTTCTCTCTGTGAATTTGCTGTGTTCTTCGTTCATCCGACAATCCCTACTCATCCCTTTAGGTACAAGTTATATCCTTGCCATGCACAGTTAATTAATTTTTAACTCAGCTTCTGTAAGTCCTCTATATTTCTGTGTGACAATTATTATCTGAAATAATCATGTTTAACTTCATGTTGGCTGTCCGGTTGCAGATTTGTAAAAGCAGTATATTGTGACATGCTTTCCCAATATCTATCTCCTTACATCACATATTTACCTCATTACAAACGTTATTCCTATATCATCAACAGTATAAGTATATTCAGTTTGTTATAAGCTACAAAATACACAGTGGGACATTAATTTAGTTTAATTAACAAAGGGAATAATATTGGATTATCTAATTCACACTGTATTTAAACCCTAAAATCCTGTGCAATAACATTTCAGCTAAAGTTGCAAAAAAATCACTCTATGATAGCACATCACCTTTAATTTGCACACATACAAAGACACAGGTGATATGAACTCTGTCGCATAAAAAGTATGAAATCCTCACATAAAAATAAATATAAGTAAATAATGTAAGTAAGTAAGTAATGCCTTGATATCTCATGAATTATAATTATGAATGACAATGAGCAAATACAAAATATGGGCATTTATATTTACACCACACCCATTTGGGTAGGTTCTGAATTACTAAGCATCCAGATTTGAACAATTCTAACAGTTCGGTGGAAAATGATTTTAGAGAGATATTCTTATTCTCTTCCTCTCTCAAAAAGCATAAGTGGGTGTCAGGATGAGCCATTCTTTCAAGTGTCTAGGTTATGCCTCACTTCAACAGGAATCCAATAATTAGGTAATTCAATATTATTGCCTTAATTAATTGAAGATAGTATATTTTTAATTATTATTTGTCTATTCATTTGTTTGTTTATTACATTGGTAAGGATTGGATCCAATTCCTTACACATACTAGACAAATTCTTTGCTATTAAGTTTTAATATCAATTTTTTGATATTAAAATCCAACTTTGCTTGGATTTTTTCTTCTTGTCTTTATTTTTAATTTACAGATGATTTTCACCAGTCTTTTTCCACTGACAAAACTCTGATTACAGTTTCCCTCTGATACATATGTCTGGCCTGAGTAAAACTGTCCCAGGGCTTTTGCTCCACAATTACAATAACATTCATTTGCTAAGAATAGCTCTCATACTGAGGGACGATGTGATACATAGACATGAGGCACAGGACTAAATTTTATATATGGAGTCCATTATTGAATTGGAGAGCTGACAAAAAGAACAAAGAAACCAAATGGAGCAGAATTCAGTGTCCTTTCCTATCCAGCCTCAGGACTGAAATATCTGTGGACTTTAAGCATCATAGATTTTTAACCAAAATTTTTATTCAAGAAGAGAAATTATCTCAGTTGACTAGAAATTATAATTTATTTACAAGTTATTTGTCAGTCCTTCATTCTCTTATGGTAATGAATCCAAAACCCAGGCTTTGAACTTCCTAGGACTGACCTTGGGGAAGCCATAGCACCCAGAGCTCAGAGAACTGTGAGAGTGATCTACAGTGCACTAAGAGAGTGAGCCACCTGTAGGTCATTTGTCAAGGATTACAACAATTTACATTAAGGAGAGTCATGTGTTCAATGAGCAAGGTCTTCCTCTTGGGAAACATCAGTACCAGCAATGAGAGCCAGGACAGTACAAAAACAAAAGCAAAATAAAATCCATGTCTTCTCCTATCTTCTCCTTATTCTTTTCCATTCTCAATGGAGTCCATAGAGTAGAAATGAAAATGACGAAATTAAGATGTGTAAATGGTATAAAAGAATACATTCAAAGTAGTCATTTTTATATAAGTGCTATCTACTCAGGAAAAAAAATCAGATTTGTATGAGGTTTGTTAATTTTAAACTAAAGGATTTTATTCTGCCAATCTCGGCGTGAATGTAAGTAACTCCATTTTCCATTTAGTTAATAAATTCACTTTCACCTGCTTCCCCTTGAACTGAATGTCTGACATCAACAACATCTTCCGGGGCTTCACAAGTGGCTCTCGCTCCCGAAGACGAGAACGCTCTTCCTGGCTCCTGCAGTTGTGTTTTCATTTGCTGTAGAGGTGCGCCCTATTTCAGAAAGGCTGTGCAGACTTTGCTTGAGTAGCCTCTTCCAAGCATTTTTCAATTCTTGAGTCTAGATGGGAAGATAAACATTATCACAGTTTTGATCCTTAAGGACAATCCACCAAAAATCGGTCAGAAATAACCACGACAAGAACATTTAAAACAGGGCTTTAAAATTTCTGGAACATGGGTGTTCTTAAGGACTGTGCTTTCAGCCAAGAAAGAGGGTTTTTTTTTTCTTTTTTTTACATTTTTTAAAGACTTTCTCAACTGCCACCTCTGGTTATTATTAGTATCCCCAGCAATGGTAAGACAGAGCATGGAAAATCTAAAGAAAGCACAAAATGTGAATGGGTTGTCTTTGCTTTGTTTATATTGAAAATATATTCTTTTCTCATAAAGTACATCCCTCCTTCCACTTCTCCTATCTTCCCCTGCCACACTTCTTCCATTCCCCAGATCCACTACCTCCCTGTTTAATTTCCTCTTTAGAAAAGAGCAGGTCTCTAAGAGACAACAACCAAATATGACAAAACATCATACAGCAAGAGAAGGGTAAGCCCTCATGTAGAAATTGAGCAAGGCAACCCAATAGGAGCAAAGGAGGCCCAGTAGTAGGCAAAGAGTCAAGGGCAAATTGCAGGCCAAAGGTTTTTTGGCTGGCTTGTCCCAATTCCTCCACTGGAAGCTTTCGCTGGTCACAGGAGTTGGCCCATTCTGGCTTTGTGTCCCCTATTGATAGGAGTTTTCTTTAGGGTCATTCTTGTACATTCCAGGGACTTAACATTGCAATAGATTTCTACCCAAACATCCAATTGGCTCCCAATTCCAGTAGCCTCTCCCAGTATTCTCTCCTTCCATCCCCCTCCCCACCTGATCCCCCCTGTTCCCATCTCATCTTCCTGGCCTCCAATTTGCCCACTAAATCCATTCTATTTCCCCTTTCAATGAAGACACGTGCTTTCCTGCTTGAGTCCTCATTGTGACTTAGCCTCTCTAGGTGGGTAGATTGTACATGATTATCCTTTAATTAACAGCTAATACCCCAATGGGCAGAGAAATCGGGCGCTTAAAAGAAATCTCACACCGGTTCAGAACTGAGAGATAGACGTTTGTTTATTTAGGGGGAAACTTACAAAACCAGGATTCTCTCCTTGAACGGCACATGGAGATGAGATCCAAAACAATCTGATCTAACCAAGCGGGAACCAGGGAGACGAGAGAAAAGCAGGATAGTTTATGAGGCCACACCCCAGTAGGCGGGTAGTTACTAGCTGTAAACCTTCCCGCAGCAATACTCACTTACAAGTGAGAACATACCATGTTTGTATTTCTGGGTCTGAGTTACATCACTCTTGGTGCCTTTTTTTTCTAGTTCCATCCATTTGCCTGCAAATTTCATGTTCTTATTTTTTTAAACAAGCTGAATAATACTCCATCATGTAAATGTACCACCTTTTTTTAGTCATTCTTCATATGAGGGACAAAAGTTTTGACCTACAATTTGTTCTGACATCAAGATGTGCTGGGGCAAAAGTTGGCATAGAACTCATGGGAATACCCAACCAATGACTGGTCCAACTTTGAACCCATGCTACAAAAGAGAACCCATCTCTGACACTACCTGGAGGATCAGGAATTGCAGGTTGGACAGCCCAGAGACCCAGGATAGAACCAAACAAGATTCTCTATGTTCCACCCCCACAAAACAAGTCAATTAAAGGATTCCTAATGATATTCTCTTATATTCTGCTGTACTCAGATTTTTTTTCCTAGCCCAATTGTCATCAGAGAGGTTGCATCCAACAAATGATAGGAGCAGATGCAGAGACGCACAGGCAAACTCTAGGCTACACTACTCTGTGGAAGAGTAGAGGAAGAATGGTAGGAGTCAGGGGGGTCAAGAATCCCACAAGAACATAGTTCACAGAATCGACTAAGCAGAGCTTGTGGGGAATCACAGAGACTTAAGCAACAATGATGGGCCCTGTATGGTGATAAGTACTCTGAATACTTTATTCTTGTGTAGCAAGGTATTTGTGGGATCCCTGACAGTGGAAGTATGTCTGTCTCTGACTCTTTCCTGCTCTTGGGTTTCTTTTACCCTCACTTGGTTGTCTCATCAAGCCTTAACATGAGGGGTTGTACCTAGTCTCAGTGTGACTTGTTATGCCATGTTTGGTTGATATTCCTTGGAGATCTGCCCTTTTAAGAAAGGAAATGGAGGAGGAGTGGATCTCTCAGGGAGATGTGAAGTGGAGGGAGGGACTGGGACAAGAGGAGGGAAGGGAAACTGCTTGGGGTGTATAAAAGAAGAATAAATAAAAAAGAAAACAAAAATAATCAGAGATACAATTACTTACCCTATTAGGAGTTTCAAAAGAACACCAATACACACACACACACACACACACACACACACACACACACACATATATGCGAAGGATTTAGTATAGACCATAATATATGCAACAGGTCCCAGGCTTGTCACTCCAGTCCCTCTGAGCTCATGAGAGACTGCTTAATTGATTTGGTGGACCATGTTCGACTTATGTCCTCCATTGTCTCTGATTCCTACGGTCTTTCCTCCCCATCTTCCACAAGGTTCTCTGATCTCCGAGGGAGTGACCTGACCTGAAGACCTGATGGGGATTATATTTTAGACTCTCTCTTTCTCTCTCTCTCTCTCTCTCTCTCTCTCTCTCTCTCTCTCTCTCTCTCCAATGTCTAAATGTGGGTCTCTGTACCCACTCTGATATACTGACTAAGGTATCCTGTCTGATGATGAGTAGACAAGGCACTGATCTATGGGTATAGCAGAATATCATGAAGGATATTTATTTATTTATGTTTTTGTTTATTTATTTTTATTTATTTATTTATGTGTGTGTGTGTATGTAAGTATATCAGGCATGTTTGGTTCTACCCTAGGATTTTGGGCTATTTAGTTTCTGGTTCCTGGACATCCAGATAGTATAGGGCATGTGATACCATTTGTGGTGTGGGCCTCAAGTTAAACCAAACATCAGTTGTCCCCTCCAACATGCTCTGTGCTGGTTACCCCAGACACCAAGAATTAATAAAATTGCAAATTAAAGTTCTACTCAGTATGAAGCCAGCAGAAATTTTTTCATATAACCTATTATTTTCAAAAAATAACTTCAATTAATTTATCTACAATTTATTTCTTACACTCTTCAAAATTAATCTTCTGTGTGTTTTTAACCATTTAATACAGCTAGGACATGCTTTCTGTATGTGTTATTTTATGGAGGTATTTTAAAAAGAGGAGAGATCAAATTTGCTATGTATTTGGTGCACTTGAAAAATCTGTGCAGAGCAATATCAAATCTTGGCATTTCACAAAATGTGCTGCAAACCCATGAGGGCACAACAAAAAGAAATTCACTATTTTTAGATCTTAGAAAATCACCCTTAAAAGTGACTTCATTTAATGAAATACAACATTATTTTCAACTCTCTTTGGTCCTGTGATACTTAGTTTATTTTTGATTGAAGTTGCTATAGAAATACTGTTCAAGCTAGACAGTAAGGTTGTGTTTTTCTTCTGCAAAAAACTAGAGCATGAAGCACACAGGAGGAGCACCCATTGTTCACTATCCCATAATGCCTTTTGAAACTGGCTCTCTGAAAGTCACTGAACATAGCTGAATTGATTCCATTTATTGGAACTCACCTGGGAATAGTGGGTTACACTGTATGAACATCTTTATCTCCAAAGAACACCCATGAAGAGAATAATAAAGATAAAAAGGACTTAGTTTTATTTCAATGCCAACCCTTGTACTCGTATTATATATTTACTCCTCTATGAATTCATAGGCCCCCTCTATGAATTGGAGGCTTTTAGTATTCCCATTATCAGAAATTGACATCATGATCAGAAAACACCTTTAGATTTTGATCCAAACCTGAGGGGAAGGGAAAGACTGTATGTAGTTCTAAAACTCAGTCTTGCCACCTACACAAGTTCCCTGCATTTCACACACAGCGAGACAGCTTGTCTCCTTGGACAGGGACATTTTGTGAACTTCTGCCTTAACTTATTTGAGGAAGGTATGAAGACATAGCCTGAAAAATATAGTGTTAGCACCTCAATTGAAAGGGGAATATTTCTTCAAGTCAATGACAAAGCAAGCTCCTTATCTATCTGCTGTAGCATAGTCTAGAAATATCCTGCCTATTTACTATTAATTCACACATGAAACATCAAAACAAATGAAAAACAAAACCATGGACATCGTAGAGTTGTTTTACCCTTGTAGCAGAGATAAAGTGTTTGGATAGATTCTCTCTCTCTCTCTCCTCTCTCTCTCTCTCTTCTTCTCCTCTCTCTCTCTCTCTCTCTCTCTCTCTCTCTCTCTCTCTGTGTGTGTGTATGTGTGTGTGTGTATATACATTTCTTGTTGTCTGTCTCTATCTCCTTTTTCTTCTCTGCATAATCATCAAGCTGGACTAGAAAAAAATACATATAAAATATGATGTTTGAGATGTTAACAGAGGCTAGAACATATTGAACAAGTCTGGTCTTTTTGAAATCTCTCTCTCTCTCTCTCTCTCTCTCTCTCTCTCTCTCTCTCTCTCTCTCTCTCCATAAAAAACTTTAAAAGTCAGTTGCATTTGGAGCAAAGCCTGAAAGCCAACTAGTATGGAAAATATTCACAATGTTCTTGTGATTTTTAATTTATTTTCTAAGCCAATAGCCAATCATGTCACATAAAAAGTCATTAGAAGATACCCAGAGGCAAATTTCTTACATTACTGTTGAAATATTCAGTGATTGCTACAAAAATCAAACACCTATACATTTTAAAGGATTACATTAATGACTCCAGGGTAACACTCTATTAAGCCTTTATTTCTCCCTTTAGAATACTTAGGAACCTGTAGATTAGTCACATTAATGCCTGGAAAAGCTTAGCTATGCAGGAATCCAATCCTCTCAGTTTAGTTCATGACTAAGATTTAAAATTCATTGTTAATTCCTTTGAATATTTTTACTTTCAATTGTTTGTCTTGTACTGTGTCTCTATAAACATGTGTATATAACATACAGCATTTTCACAAATGTGGAGATTTACTCTATTACAACATTAGCTATGTCTATTTCTCATGTGTTCTATAGGACAATTTCTTCTCTGGTTTTTATTTTATGGGGTTCTATCATTACCTACCGTGTAGAATTTTTTAGCATTAATTCATTATTTCACCTAAAATGTAACAAGAAACTAACAATCGTGGTGAAAATTAACCTTAAAACATCTAATTTATGTTTAAATTACTTACTTATTCCCTATTTCTCCAACATATACACAAATATGTAAATGAGCACATACTTTTCAAAGTGTGTTTGTTTCTTTAGACTAGAAGATGATAGGGGCAGGGAACCAAATGTTTTGCAATTGCAGTTTTATTTTTAATTAAGCAGAGCTCTCTTATCAATGGGCTACATACAAAATGTGTATGTAGGGCAGTTTTTCTTAGTGCATCAACTTCATTCCTGGCATGGTGAACAGTAGTACTCAATGCCACATTACATTACCGTTGGATATGGAAGTGGAAATAAGTTTGAAATATTTAATGCTTCTCATAGTAGTGGCTAAATTATCACTCTAAACCTCAGGGTTTTTTCTGCTTAGTTGTATTTTTTATCTTCCTTATAGGTAATAATAATTGTTCAAAATGTTTCTGAAAAAAGTGGAATTAAATCCCAAGTACAATAGATGTTACCCAGAAATTTAATTTTATTGATTTCTTTCAACCTCTTGCTGTTCGTGTATTGAAATGAATTTAGAGAGTTTGTGGATTAACAAGGCAGTTGTATCACAATGCAAAACACTAGACAATCAGGATTTACAGCCAATTTAAAAAATCAATTGCTGAAATCCTAATCTCCAGGTGATAACAATAGAAGGTAAGGATGCTGAGAGGGATCCAGGCCTTGAAAGCACAAATTTGTCATTCCTATAAAGTGATTTCCTAGGATCAGCTGTTCCCTTTTATCATGTGACTGCTCAAGGGAAAGTCATTGTTTATGAACTGAGAGTCCTGATCTTCCACTAAATGTGAAAGGGCCTTGAAATTGGACATTAGCATCTAGAACTATCAAATAGTTTCTGAGGTTAAAAACCTACCAGTTTATACTTGCTTATAAAAAGCACTCGAAAGAATAATGTAATAACTGGGTGGTGGTGGCACACACCTCCCAGAATTCATGAGGCAGAGGCAAGAGGATTTCTATGAGTTCAAGACTAGCCTTTTTTACAAGAGCTACTTCCGGTACAGGCTCCAGTGCTACACAGAGAAACCTTGTTGCAAAAGAAAAAAAATAATAAGGTAATAAAGAACTTTTGTTCTAATATCTAAATAAACTGTAATTTAACTCAACTAAAAACATGTGTTATCTGGATTCTGTTGACATAAAACAAATGCATTTTTTTATTTAAAGGATATCACAGTTGTTATAATTCTGCTATTTTGCCTATTATTTCATTTTTAATTACTGTTTTTACTTGGAATTCAAACTCGTACCCATTCTAAGTCATGTAAGTTGAAAAGAACCGACTTTAGAACTATCTCAAAAATATTGTGTGTCCCCATAAATTCATTCATGACTCTGGCAGTGAAATAGTTTTCTGTTATAAATGTGTGTCAAAGGAAGTTCAAATTTAAACTGTGAATCTCTGGATTTTAAACACTGACTTTCTTGCTACCATTTGTGGACTGAGTCTGAAGATAATACAAATGGAAACAGAAATGAGACATAAGAGAGTTCTGAATGCCTGGTAACCTGGGTCCAGAATAATTGAATTAAAGGTCTGGGGGCAAGTATTGGGTGCTGTTATCAATGCCCATCATACCTGTCCTCAAGTGCATGCTTTTCCCCTGTCTATGGCAATTCTATTCCATATTATTTTGGTAGAATTGATAACCAATGGAGTTTGAAGAATGTGTCATGATTGCACCATGCTGTCACTAATTATAACCACAATCTGCAAACCATACTGCTTGTCTTACAGCTATTGTATATTAAACTCACAGTAAAGTCAACCAGTAGAAAGTAATTCCTGGCCCACAGTGACTGAATAATGAACCCAAATATTTGGTTACCTTGGTTCAATGATATTAGAATTTAGAAACCTGATAAAATCTTTTGTTTTCTCTTCTGTATCTAGGGTGGCTATGACTACTTGTCCTTTGGCTGTTACAGCTACAGCCCTGGTTACAACTACACTCAAGGTTGTACAAATTATACGATGAGCCCTTCATATATGTGGTGGCCATCAGAATGTCTACAAGCCATACTAAGAAGCAGCAGAAGCAGCCAACTGATGGCCACATGCTCTTTGGATGCAGAATGATCAAGGTTACATACTGTTTAATTTGGCAAATTTTCATGGCCTGTCCCATGTGCATCTAATTTAAAATTTCCCCTTCCAGAAACCACTCTCCTGTTTGCTCTTCCAGAGTATAGTTGTTGTAGACAGTGTGAGGCAAATCAGAGGCCAGAATGCCAGGACAGGGTTGATTTTATTACCAGGTTACCCTGTGCTAAATTGAAGGGGCTCCTTCCAGCTGCTATTCTGAAGACTGGCCCTGTGGACCCGGTTGAGCACAGTAAATTGCACCATTAAAACTGAGTGGCCAGAGATAGATAGCCACATGCCTACTTAGAGCAATTTGCTCTGAGCAGGCAGAGCAGAAGCCAAAGGCCCACTGGTGCCCTGCAGCACCTAACACCCTGGATCATTAAGGTAAGCAAATATGTAGTATGGTTTGGGAGGAAAAGAGAGGCATAGAGAGGTTCTAGTCCTTTGGAGATAGGTTGAGCTGAAGAGGTGAAGGCCCTGAAGAACTACCTGGGGCCCCTGATGGTGTCATCAGATCCTAGGCTTCTGCCAAGGACCATGTGTATCTAACAGAGCCGTGGTCATGTAGATGTCTTTGGCCCCTGTTACCACCAAGAGTTATGAGGAGTCCTAGAGTCAGGGCTGTAGCCAAGTAGGTGCCCAAGAGCCATTCCACAGCAGGGGTTATCCCTATCTGATTGGTCTGGGGTGTTGCCTAGGGACAAGTCTGTCCTTGATCTGAAGTCAGGGACCATGTGTAGATCTATATAACCTTACCAGAGCCAGGGCCTGTATTGATGTCCATGGTTCCTGTCATCATCAGGGATCATGTGATTTCCAGGCTATATTGCAGCTTGAGGGCCTCCCTGAAGCTGGGGTGATGCTGATCTGAAGGAACTGCTCTGCCATCTGGGGCCATGGTACCCTTATATTGTTTGTTTTGTTTTGTTGTAAATTATTTTTGAGGGTGAGTCTCTTGTGAAAGGATGCTGCAGGGTGATGGGAGAATATGCAGGAACTGTGCAATGAGCGGTATTGGGGTGCTGATGTGAAATTCCCAAAGAATCAATAGGAATTATGTTATTAAAAAATGAACATAGGAAGGAAGGAAGGATAGAAAGTGGAAAGAAAAAAGAAAAGAGTAAACTGTGTTTTAGAAAACCAGTGTCACTTTTTTTTTACTTTTTCCCATTTTAATTTTATATTATTTGTGAAATACATTTTCAGTAATGGAATTGCTAATTTTACTATGCTTTTTGGTATCTTTTTGGAATTTAATGTATTATAAGTTATTTATCTTGTGTCCTTATTTTGTCCCAACCTGAATATTGAAGCTATCCAAGCTTTTGAAATAAATAATAACATAAAGAAGAAACTGGGTGAGTGGAAGCATTTGGTGTGCTGGGCCCTCAGGGACAAACATCTCCTGAGGCCCCACCTACTTGGAGGATGTTTGACTGAGATGGGCTGGATCCTCAGTGGTTCACAACATCTTACATTTTTCCTCAATGTCTGAGAAAACACACACACCATACACACACACACAGAGAGAGAGAGAGAGAGAGAGAGAGAGAGAGAGAGAGAGAGAGAGAGACAGAGAGACAGAGAGAGACAGAGAGACAGAGAGAGACAGAGAGACAGAGAGAGGATCATAGATATGTCCTACATGATTCCCCTTTCTCTGCTACCTTCAGTTTCTAGAATACTGGGAAAGGTAGTGTAGAGGTTGGGTCCATTTTCCTATCCAGGCCCACCATTTCCCTGGAAATATGGTTCATTTTTTTGCCCAAAGTGGTTCTACTCCTAGTCAACCCTCTAGTCACACATGTTCTTTACATCTAGAACCTATCAAAGCTGGACAAATTTGAAACATCCAATAGGGACCAGGCTTCGCTGGCTGACACTGAAGTCACAGGAGCAGAAGGGGTTCCGTGCTGGTTGTTCTCTGTCTGTTGGGATCTGAGCTTTGCAGAGCAACCACTTTGCTGGAAAATCATTTCCAGCTTTGTAGTTTCCTTAAATAAATTGAGGAAAATGTTGAAAAAAAAAAAGAGCCCATTGATGTGAATCATAAAGGTCTCACACATAGTGGGTTGTGTAATGAAGATGTGAATCATAGAGGTCTCACACATGGTTGCTTGTGTAATGAACCTCAGCTTTAGGATAAAGTGGATACAAAGAGGAACAGTGACAAAAGTCACAGAGAAAGGAAGCCAGCACCCAACTCAGTTTGCACTCAAAGGCTGCCTTTTGGTGGACTAAATTTAATGATCCAATAAGCTAATAAGTTACCCCAGTTGCTCTCAGTTTGCTGTCTCCTGTGTATATGCCAAAATATTTAAATGGTCATAATTTTCCGGTCCCTGGGTTTTTACATTACACAAGCAAAATAATATCATTTTTAATTGTTTAAGCAAGCATGGGCCAGCTTCTATCACTTAGAATAAAAAAAAACTAAACAAAAAATACTAAGTGCAGAAGGCACATACTCTGGGCTTTGGAGATCATCCTAAAACTTCTAATAAGATCACATGTGGGTAAATTTAGATGTTTTATAGATAGAAAAGTAAGCAAAACAGATTATAGACAGATGTATGGATGTAGGTTAATGATATATAGTTATATAAATAGATACAGGATAGATAAATGATATGTTTTAAGGATGAAAGCATAACTATGTTGTCTTTCCCTATTTTAAGAAGATAGGCTTGTTTTCCTATAATGTAAGATGTAATTCTTTAAAATAACTAGGATATCTTCAAAGATTTTTCAAATGATATTTAAAGCACTTTTTTTCATTTTAATTTGAACATGATTTTAATGTGAGGCTCTGAACTCATTTAATTAATTCATATGAAAAATATAATAAAACATACTTGTATTAGCCTGCAGAGGCTAAAGTAAATTCTCCCACATGAGGAGATATTTTTTCAAGTATATACAAGGTCCTGCTGCTCTCCGAAAAAAAATGCCTGACTTGAACCTCCAACTCTCCTGAGAAAATTGATACCTTCCCATAAAGTCTTCACCACAATAGCCAGAATTTGTAGAACATAAATCAAATCAAGAACTGCCTGACAGAATATGCTTGAATGTCTTCTAAGGAACTCTTTGAGTTGGGTCCTGCCAACATGATCAGACACAGCCACCAGTAACTTCTGTGATGCAAAAATCTTGAAGGACATGCAGCTCCACATATGTAACTTTTCTCTCAATCACCCATCCCCATGCCCATACATATCTGTTCCTCTTGTATCCCCACATCTACATCAATGAAATGACCCACACATCCGCTTAGCGTTGTTCCAGGGATGAACACTATTATACTACTTTTTGTTAGCAAGTACCACAATTACATACACCTCCATTCTGTCTAATAAGTAAGACTGAAACAAATTATGGATGTTCACAAAATACAAAAGACTTTTAATTCAAAAATGAGAAGTAGAATATTCCACACAGAAGTCACAGTATCTAAAACATCACTTCTTTTCTAGAGCCCTGGTTCCCACAGAGGCCAGAGATCAATATGACAATCATATAAACAGTGAGCAAAGTTTTGGATATAGTCACTGAGCTCAGAAAATTTAAATATTTTATAAACGAAAAATATGTTTGCTCCTTTTTGTGGACTACATTTTCATTTTTTACAGGACTGTTTAAATAATTGAGTCTCTTTCTCTAGGAGATATCAAATCTATCACCTAATATATACAAATATTGCCAGGCAGTGGTGGCACAGGCCTTTAATCCCAGCACTCAGGAGGCAGAGGCAGGCGGATCTCTGTGAGTTTGAGGCCAGCCTGGTCTACAAGAGCTCTTTCCAAGACAGGAACCAAAGCTAGAGCAAAATCTTGTCTCGGAAAAAAATACCAAAAAATACCAAATATTATATTTTTTTGAGACAGTCTTTCTCTGTGTAACAACCCTGGTTGTCCTGAAACTCAATTTATGGTCAGGCTAGTCTATAACTCACAGAAACCCACCTGCCTTTGCCTCCCAAGTGTTGGAACTAAAGGCATGTACAAGCATTTCACATCTGCAGATATTCTTAATAAGAAAAATAGTAATAAAAAGATAAAAGTTAACCAAATTTAGACAATAGTAATATTATCTTTAAAAGTGAAGAATACATTCATGGAAATTTGTCAAACAGACCTTAAACTACATCTAGACATTATTTTATGAAAAATAATTAAGCTGAAATAATTCAGATGCAATCTAACTGCCTATAAAAGCCTACTGAAATAGTGTTTTGAAAAACTGTGTACCATCATTTTTCTCCTGTTAAACACTTATTTGTCTTGCATTTATCTGATATTTTGACAGTTAATTTTTCACAAAATCTACATGACTAGATTTAGGAATTGCAAACATTCACTTTATATATTGTAGTACAAGAGTTGAAAGTACTTAGGAATAGTTAAAAATAGAGATTCAGAGCGCTTGCCTTTGGACAAATGTTTAAGAATGCACAGGTGAAAATAGCTGATTCAAAATGAATTATTTTTCCTAATTACTCAGGAGTGCAAAAATATTCTGTAGTGAACTCTGTACCCATTTGGAAAATTAGATTGTTACATATCATTATTTCTCAATTTAACCTCAATCAAATCTGAGAATATTTTTTTTTCTGAACTGAACTCATTAAACTCAGAATTCGCTACATGGACTGTTCTCAGCATTCCCAATATTGTGAACTTCTAAAAACAGTTCCTCATGTTGTAGTGACCACCAAACAAAATATAACTTTTTATTGTTATAAATCATAATGTAAATCTGATACTCAATATATCTGATATGCGGCCCCTGTGCGGATCATGGCCCACAGGTTGAGAACTGTTGGTCCACAAGGTAAAAGCTAAAATGTTTCCATGCAATTGAAATTCAGTCAGCTGGTGACAGAACAAAATACAAGTCCAAAACAATCAGGATTAAAAAGCAAAGATGACAAGGTGTGACCTTAGGCACAATAGTGACAGAGCTATTGGTTACGGAAACCGACCAATTTCTCCTTGGACAGACTACTCCAGACAGATCAAACCTGGCACTATAAACCTATTACAAAGCCAAGGACTTGAGAGAGCATAGGAACCAGGTAGAACCAATGTTCATTGTTTATCTGAATGATTGTACTGTCAAATGCTATCTCGATATTTATGTTCATTTTTCCCCACTGATTTGTTCTGCTCTCAGCTATGGCCAAGAATACTTCTTTTTATATTAAGTAGTGGTGAATAAAGGAACTGATTATTGTTTGGAAAGGTTCAGGGTAAATAACTCTGAGAGCTCATCTCTGTATGTGTCATCTACTTCAAAGTTCATGGAACTTTGTGGAAGAAGAGACATCAAATATGTAAGAGCCTGCAGATGGGGAAGCTATGACATGCTAACTTCTATACGGGATGTGTCTGTTACATACGTCAAGTCACAACAGCTGGAGTTACCCTCACAATACCTAAGAAAGATCAAGACATTCAAAAGCTCATAAACAATGGAGAATGACTCTAAGGCCTCAACTCTATTGAAGGACCTATGGAAAACTGATGGAGCAGCACTCTCCTTTGGATATATGACTTTTGGTAGGTTGTTCATATCTCAAGGGATAGGTGATACCCATGTGCATTTGAGCAGAATAATTAGTTTAAGAATATTAAAAATAGGTGAATGAATGAGTAAATAAATACAAATAGGTAAAACAATTGATGTGAAACAGAATGATGAGGTCAAAAGGGGAGATGGTAGATTGATATGACAATATAAAGTATATAAAGGCATGTGACATTCAAATAATAAAATGTTTTAAATATGGGAAAATAATTTTATAGACTTTTTAGACATTAGAATGTCACTAGGGTTACTTCAAAGTTATGTGTAATTAGGTAGAATACAACAATGGACTAAACTCTTTTGAAAGTATATGAAATATAAGTCAAAATGTCCAATTTAAACATTTTTAGACCAGTCAAAAACAAAAGCATCTACAGGAGCACTGAGTAATTAGCTAGATTTCTAATACCAGGTATGGAACAGGGGAGGAAAGATTTTAAGAGTCAGAGGATCGGGTAGTTTGTTATGAGATTATGTCTGCTAGTAACATCAGAAGTTACACCCATAAAGTCTCTTCAACATGACTGTCCAAATGTAAGATGAACAAGGATGAAGGCAACAAACAGAAAAAATGGGATATGGAAAGTCACGAGGCCTTAACATTATAGGAAGAACTATAAACATCTGAGGAATGCTGGGGGCAGGAGAGTTGGTCTTCCCTACGAAAAAACACACAAACACTTTGTTCCTATGTAAAACAGTCAGCTCTGAAACCATATTTGTTAGTAATATTATAAGACTGGGCCGAATATAGTTAAGAATGTATATGATATATATACATGTATACAATACCATTTAGTAAATGGAGTATATATTTGAAGTAGGTCAAGGAGCAGTATTTGTGAGAGATGGAAGGTAGAAATGTAATCCAATTGAAATCTCAAAAGTAAAACAGAAAACAACTTAAGGAAAACCAAAAAGTACTTTAGCTGATCACAGAAAGAACGAACAACAAGCACACACTTAAATGTTTAGGAAATACCTTATTACCACATCGTTTTATTCTGGAAATGTGTCTTATTTTTAATGTTGGGCACTTCAGACATCAATTCAGGTCTCCAAATTAGAGTCTCTGACTGTAAAAGAGTGACAATAGATGTTTGACAGTGGTATCGAAGTGAAACGCAGATATCTTTTGAGCTAATGTATCAAATCTTAAGATGATTAGAGCCTTTAATTCTCATGTAAATAACTGTAGTCGAGGAAAGTTTTTAAAATGCAGTATTGTCTTGAGGAATTTATAATCAAGAAGTGAAATATGTATAATTTTAAGGATATATATGTATATATATATATATACACACACACACACACACACACCTTTAAAAGAAAACTAACAATATACTGCTAGTTGGCACAATTTTACTCTTTCTTGGAACTTACACTTCTGATTTTAATGTTTATTTCTCCATGTCTTTGTGGCCAGAACAAAAGCTGTCTGAATATAGATATACCCTGCTTTAGCAGAGTGGGGTATACAAAGAGGTGTATGTGCATAAGGAGCTAAGCAAAGCTGGTAATACTAGAAAACCTGCTCCCCACATCAGAATTAGACTGACCTTGACTTCAGTTATGAGAAGAATCAATAGTTAACTTACTAACCAACTCATTTATAAAAGCTAAGTATACGCATAGTCTAAGTGAAAGTGTATTGAGTAATTCATGTAGGAAATCAGGTAAACTCCTTACCATATAGGACAAAAAGACCTTATACACACCCACAGGTACTGGAGAAAGCAGGAAAGTTAAACGTGTAGCTTATCTCTACAGTCTAATAAGGTGCATAGCTGTTCTTCATGAAATGCCAAGAATGATGAAGTTCTACATCCTGAAGATTATTTTCTTTCTCATTCTTTGGTTATATGGCTCTGCCTGTATCTCCCATAATTTATACTATATTTATCCCAGACCCTTTCATCTTAAAACTTTGGGTATTACTTGGAATCCGTTAAAGCAATTCTTATGAGTTTGGACACTTGTACTTCAGAACAGCCTAGAGGATTCCATGTTACCTTGGGGCCGGGGCAATCTGTCTCCCATAGGCATTGTGTTTACCCCAGGAGTTCTCACTAGACCCTAATTTTGAGCATTCTTTTTTAATCAACAAAAAACCATTTTGATGATGAAGCCATATGTACTTTGAAAAGAGCTTCAATATAAAGGGTGTTTTAAATTGTTTTGCATTTGGAACTGAGTTAAGTGCTATACAAATACATTTTCTTTTCTAAAATTGTGCTGGGCTAAAATATGACTAAAGTAAAATCACCTGGAAAGACTCGAATTCCTGGCCAGCACCTGATATAATAAAATTGGGCTTACCTGAGTTTCATTCTTATCTCACCTTGATCTTTCCCCTACAAACTGTAAAGCCTGCAGAGGAACCACTACAAGTTACTGTTGTTCTATACTGAACTCTGAAGAGACTGAACTTATTGCCAGACCTTACAACCAAGGTGTAAATACCTTGAGATCATTTAAACCATATACTCAATATCCTATCCTACTATTTATTCTATTTATTCATCCTGTTTAAGATTTGCTTGCTTTTAACACCATGCAACCAACCTTGGTAGTATGCCTTGTACTTCTCATTTAATCAGCTTTTACATTGTATGTTAAATGTATCATTTATTCTTCAATAGGTATTCTTCTGCTGTGGTACAATGTACCCTGTCAATTGTATTTTAATAAAACACTGATTGGCTAGTAGCAAGGCAGGAAGTATAGGAAGGACAAACTGACAGAAAGTAGAGGCAGGTCAATGAGAACAGGAGAATTCTGGGAAGAAGGAAGTCCTAGTCCGCAGTTGTAACCCAGCCACAGAAGAAGCAAGATGTGACTGCCTCACCAAATAAGGTACTGAGCCACATGGCTAACATAGACAAGTATAATGGGCTAATATAATTTGTAAGAGTTAATAAAGAGTCTGAGCTAATGGGCCAATCAGTTTATAATTAATGTAGACCTCTGTGTGATTTCTTTGGGACTTAACGACTGTGGGAACTGGGCAGGACAGAAAACTCAAGACAACAGTCTTCTGTTCCCTTCACCTAGAATAACATGAGGTTGTGAGGGTGTGTATACATTTACAGAAAGGTTAAAAGCTACATTAACAAAAGATTTATATCCCATAAACGCTGACAATGATTTGTGGATAGATCTTGATAACATCTGGGAGTGGTTTTTGAGTGCTAGTCTGGATCAACTAGTTTAGAAAAATAAGTTTTTCCCTTGCAGAAGTCTGTGAAAGGCTCCTGTAAAGCATTCATCATTCCTTTCTCATGCCCTGTTTTTGATATCATTCACTGAAGATAAAGTAAACCCATATGGTAGGGACAGACAGGATTTGGGGACATTGATGTCGGACACACATAACAGGAAAACAACACAAACAGGCTGCATACCACAGACAAAGAAAACACAGGAAGGGAAGTGAGTAATTGGCACAGAGCCAAATACCAAGAAATGAGTTTTATGATTTATATGCTTTTAGAATTAATTGTACAGTTCCCCCCAAGTCCATGTCCCCAATATCATGTTAGTGTCTTAAAATTTACAGCATGTAAATTAACACAATCTACAAAAGTTGCCCTCCTCTATTTTTATTTGAGATCCAGATTTTAAATATTTATGAGTAAAGCACAGGTTATAACACAGAGAATCAAGTCCACAAAATTACCGTCTGATGACTAAGATATCTCATCTTATATGAGGCTATTGACTGTTAAACTACTATTAACATTGTCGAAGTTCTGTGTCTAAAACTATTTTTTTTACATGTTAGGTTTTAATTATAAGTTATCCATCCTCAAGTCAACTGTAAAATCAAATTTAACTTGATGAGAAAATGCTCAGAATAATGTATTAAGTCCTCATTTTAAAATATTTCTAAATTGCAAAAAAGGGACACCTTCAGGGTATGCTTATAAAGATAAGGCAGCTTGGTTTTAGAATACCAAGGAGGCACACAGCAGTGCCATCAATATTACTTATCTCGCTCTAATTAGCTCTCTCTTATGTACTTTCTCATAGGATTATGCATTTTATTCTTCTTCGAATTTCTCTCTGCATCTTCCCCATTTCGCCCTCAATCAGATTCACTCAGTAACTCTCACTTAGAAGTCACTAGATTACTTTTTTTATTCCCTGTTCTTGTGATTCTACTAAATCTCTCAATTTTGACTTCTTTGCTCCAGTTCCTTATTGCTCTCTTCCTAGAATAGTTTATTAAAATAGATTACTTTGACACCTTTAATAATAATCTAAAATACTCATCAAAGATACTTTTTAAGGCAAGGTCTTGAGCCTAGGCTGAACTCTAACAGTCCACATATTCAAGAATGAGGCTGAACTTTTGATCTTCCTGTCACCAACTCCTAAATGCCAGGTTTAGAGGTATTTATCACCATGTCCACTTTATACAGAACTGTCTCAAACTCAGGGCTTTTTGGTAAGTCAAACTCTCTGTCAACTAAACAGTATCCTCAGTCACTTAGAATTGCTAATTATTTGTTTGGGGACACTATTCAAACTCAAGTTACAAATATTTTATCTCAACAAATGAAATTATTTCACAACCCCGTGGATTACTCACTGGTTTGTTTAGGCCACCCATTACATATTAGAGACATCCCTGTGTGCTAATTAGTTTTTGTCCTCTTGACAAAGAGTTCCCTGAGATGAGGGAGCCTCAACTAGGAAATGATCTTCATCATATTAGCCTGCAGGCATGTCTGTAGGATATTTTCTTAATTAAAAAATAATGTAGAATGGCCCAAACACTGTGGTCCTGGATGTATGTATAAGAAAGGCAGCTGATCTCTGCTTGAATTCCTCCATCCAGGTTCCTTCCTGAGGTTCCTGCCTTGACATCCTTCAGAGATGTCCAAATAATACTGAAGCCAAACAAGCATTTTCCTGTTCAAGTTCCTTTTGACCATGGCATTTATCACTCCACCAGAAAGCAAAAAGTGGAGCTGGAGAATGAGACATTGCTTTGACGGACTTGATCATGAGGATTTGGAGATGCCTGGGGTATACTGATGTTCAGGGAGGTGCAAATGAATGAGGCTTGACTTTTGAAGTTTCAAAGAGAAATCATATGATAATTTTTATTAAGGAGCAGATGCTTCCACTTATCTGGTATTACAGTATCAGCTGTGGTTAACAAGAAACCATCACCATTGACCACTGACATGAACCATTGCTTTACTCTGATTATAACTGTTGGTTTCTTGGAATGGGAAGTCAGATGTGATTAATAAAAGACAAAAATTATTGGGAAAAATATAAGAAAGAATTTTCTTTCTTATATAAACACACAAGAGCTGTGGTCTGCAAGACAAGTTGGGAAAAGTTGCATCTCAGACTGGTTCCTAAATGTGTTAATGTGTAAGAGTTTCCTACATGATACTGGCTTTGAAGGAATAAAGTGGGTATGGAGGGAAGTTCAGGTTTGGCAATATATGATAAGGTTAAAGGCCCAGAGCAGAGGCTCAAATGATATTGTTGAAGTCACAGTCTTAGTTATACTGGAGGCAACAGCTTTGGAAGTCAATATGGAAGACTACTTAGCATGAGCATCATGAAGTTGAATCAGAGTTCCTGAAGAGAGAACACAGAATACACTATTGGTAAACATACAGCCTTAATTGCAGTGGAAATCTGAGAGAGAAGCTGAGCCTTGACACTGGAAGAGTCCAGGAAATGATCACAAAATGTTGAGGATGCTAGGACCAACAGGTCAATACTAAGAACAGTGACGTCTATAGTGGAGCTGTCCTGAGTCTATGGAAAAGGTTGTCTGTAGGGTGGCTAGCAGAGCCAGAGAGGCGAGGCTACCCAAGGATTCTGGATCCTAAGTGAGTTCCCGGCATCAGATATCTGGCTATTTAGATTGTACTTTTTATTTTATGATGTTATTTTATGTTATGATCTTGGTGATCCTTAAGAGAAATTATGAACAAATAGAGAGGTGTTTCTGTGTTAAACTGAAAAAGGGTTAACAGTGCTCCTTAAAGCTGTAACATGTCTCAGGATTTAAGAAGAGGAAAATATTTTTAAAACTACTGTTTCTTTCCGAGTTAAAATTTAACCAGGAATATATATATATATATATATATATATATATATATATGTGTGTGTGTGTGTGTGTGTGTGTGTGTGTGTGTGTGTGTATGTATACACACACACACACACATATATATATACACCAGGAATAATATATATATATATATATATATATATATATATATATATATATATATTGCCCAGGTACAGGTAGAGAAATGCTTATATAAGTATTAGCTACTTTTCTATTGTTGTGATAAAATACTGTATCCCAGGAAACTTACAGAAGGAAGGAAGGGTTTATTCAGGTTTTTGGTCCCAGAGGAATAAGTGTCCATCACCGCCACAGTAGATAAGTGTGGCAACAGGTATATCCCTTTGTTTGGAGCAGAAGGAGACTGAGACAGGATCTCTCTATGCAGCCTTGCCTGTCTTATAAGTTACTATGTAACCCAGGCTGCCCTCAAATCACAGAGTTCTAACTGCCTCTGACTACCCAATGCTGGGATCAAAGTTGTGCACCATCACACCCAGCTGGAGTGCACCTCTTAAACTGCAAGTAAAAAGCAGAGAACAAACTGGAAATGAAGTAATGCCTTTAAACCTAAAACTTGCCCTCGGGTGATATACTTCCTACAGCAAAGTTACACTTGCTAAGCCTTGCCAAACATTATAACCAATTACAGTATTAAAATGCCTGAGCCTATTGGGAGCAGTCTAATTCAAACTACTACAATATGCAAATATTTCAAGGTAGATTAATGGCTAGGGATTACATTCAGGTGTGACTATTAGTGGAAAGAAGGCAATAAACATTTATCATACATTTTTTAAGTATATAGAAACATGGAATCAATGATAGTTCCTATGTATGGTTATACTAGGTGAAAGTCAAAATGAAGGCAAATAGTGTAGATATCAAAATCTATGTTTCATTTTTTTCTCATATACTTGCAATTGTCTTTGAAAATAAACTTTTTTTCCTGCAATATATTCTGATCATGGTTCCCCCTCCATCAAATCCATCCCAAACAACTCAGGCTATTGTCAAAGGTATTGACAAATCTACTAGTAAGGCCCTATTATTAAAGAAAATACATATCTCATTGAGCGTGGAGAAGGTGGGCTGGTGCCTAGCTATGTTCCTCACCCCTACTGATCTTGGCACTGGGAAGTACACTCCATGCTGCCAGAGGAGACACTTAAGCACCAAACCAGCAACAAGCCCTTTTATCTACAATGATGACCTGTCTGTATGATATGCTGGTACAACTTGGCACATATGTTGTGGGAGTAACCAATTACTCTCTAGTTGTATTTAAGGTCCACTCTGTGAGAGTGAACTCATCCCTTACATTAATGGGTAGGCAAGGACCTGAGATGAGGTAGGGAAAACTGAGGAGGAATTCAAATGTTATTTTTTCTGCTAAAGGAACATATAAAATAACTAATGATATTCTACTATTCCCATAAAACAGTATCTACCTCTGCCATCATCAAAGAAGCTACCTAAGTGATATTTTATTTGTGTTTTAATAAATAAAGCTTGGCTGAATATCAGAGTGCAGAGCTAAACCACTGGAGATCAGGCAGTGGCAGCACATAACTGTAACCCCAGGACTCAAGGCTATTCTGAACTACAAGAGATTAAATTTGTCTAAAAAGAGAAATAGAACTCATACAGAGATGCTTCTGGCACCCAGGAGTCACAGGCCTTCAATCCCAGCAGTAGGCAGAGGGAGACAGGAGTGGTATGACTGGGCTGAGAGAGGGATATAAGACAGGAGACAGGAGCTCATTGCAGTCTGAGGTCTGGTAGAGAGCACTGCAGTCTGCAGTCAATCTGAGGACAGGATTGCCTTTGTCTGAGCCTTGGTGGAGCTAAGAACTCTCCACTGACTTGTCTGCTTTGTTTTTCTGATCTTCAGCTTGAACCCCAATATCTGTCTCTGGGATTTTATTAGTTGTACTACAGCTTCCTCCTACAGTAGATGAAACTAACACAGAAACCCATAACTGAACAATGTACAGGGAGTGAAAGGCTTTTTGAAACACTCACTTCTAAGTAGGATGCTTTCTCTAAACCTCTTCCTTCAAGTCTCAAGAAGCTAGGTAGGAGAGGAAGGCAGAAAGACTGAAAGAGACAAAGGTATATAAAATACCAAAGAACCCATCTTCCAGACACAATAGGACTGATGCACACACCATCACACAGAGGTTGTGCACAGGACCTGCACAGGTTCAAGCCAGCCAGAGAGTGTCCCAGCACTGAGAGCGGGAAGTGGACACATATTCCGAACCAAGAAGTATTGTTTAAACTTCATAGCTGGTCCTTAAACCAGCAATTCATTTTCACAAGTTGTTCACAACTTTTGTTTCTTTTTCATTGACTTTGTTCTGACCTTTATGTGATAATCTGCTGAAATTATTTGCTGCTCTCTAATCGTGCAATGTTTATTAATAAAAAAATGAGTACTTATTTATCAAGCACTAAGACAGAGTGTGTGAGCCAGAGAAACATGAACCAAAGAAAATAGAAATGAGAAGTTTCTTAAAAAGAAATCAGTTTGCCTGGTGGAGTGACCGAAAAACGTGGTTTGTGTCTAGGAAGGTATTTAGGGGACATATTGTAGAAATGGTGGTTTATACTAAGAAAGATGTGAAAACACACATTTATGATAATAGCATGATTGAGTCAGAGCTCTAAAGAATATCATACAGAGCATAATTAAGGACCAAAGTGGGAAGAGAGTTTTATTAGATGCAGAGATATCACATACATATTTAATTTCAATGTAATTTTGTATCAGACCTAGACATTTGCCAATATGATGAAAGTTTCTGACCTTTATATTTTTAAATTTATTATTTTCAAATTCCATAGAAGTAAGATGATCATGTCAGTCACTTACTTCCCAGTTACATTGAAAGACCCTGATTTTCATGACTCAAATGATTTATGAGAAGATGCAGTAGTTATTTGAACTTATTCATGGTTTTTTTGAAGACATTTTCCAGATTTAAATCTCAGCTCTCTGAATGCTTTTCCTTATAATAAAAGAAAAATGTCAAGTTAGGACATAAAAAGTGCTGAATAGACAGAATGTTGCTTCATAGTGTCTATGTGGCTCAGCTCAGGCCCGAGTCTCACACTTGCAAACACAAACACCTAAAAAGAACAAACCTCATCCACTTCATTTGCATTCTTCATATGTACAGAAAATACTGTTTGGAAATATTTTTATAGATAAAGTAAAATGAATTTGAGGACAAATTAAATGCTTCATTGAGCCAAGTTTTACATTCACTAAAGTTTTAATATATGTACCCACATGGCCACATTTATTATTATAAAAATAGAAACTCTACCAGCAACTCAATAGGTAGCATCCACCATGAACCTCTAGAATTATATCTGTTACTCAAACTTAACATTGGCATTTGGGATGTTGACCAAAAAGAACACACACACACTCAAACACACACATTCAAATATACTCATAAATAGCCATGAAGAAATAAATAAATAAATTGGCTAATAAGATTAAACTGCAGAGTTCTATGAGATAAATTCTTTTCACACTGCTTGATAGTTTGAAAGATCCTTGGATTTAAAAATCTATGCAAATATTTTCTAAGTTTTTGTATAGTACCCTTGGTGATTTATTTTTAATTATCAAGAAGTTACAAAGAGATTTATAAGTATTTACACTAGCTAAATGAAATTTCACCCCCAAGACAATTATATCCTCTTTGACATTCTGATATGCATGGTAATTAGAATGTTAGGAAACAATTTAGAAAATTTAACCAATTTTATGTATAAAAGAATATATTTTAAGAATGTTTAAGCTCCTCAAAGAACAGTTTATTGAGTTTTTAATTTATTGTTTAATTGCTTATTTTTCAAAAGATGAATTTGGGCACAAGCTACTGTAGGCAGAACTGCTAGTTCATTTTCTAACTGCTCAGAACCAAATAATCATACAGAAACTATATTAATTACAATATTGTTTGGCCAATTACTCTAGAATATTTCTTACATCTTAAATTAACCCATTTCTGCCATTTTAGATTCCTCTGTTGAGAGTTCTCTGTTTAGGTCTATACCCCAGTTTTTTAATGGATTATTTGATCTTTTGATGACTAATTTCTTGAGTTCTTTGTATATTTCGGAGATCAGCCCTCTGTCTGATGTGGGTTGGTGAAGATCTTTTCCCCCTCTCTAGGCTGCCGTTCTGTCTTGTCGACCATACCTTTGCTTTACAGTAGCTTTTCAGTTTTAGGAGGTCCCATAAGTGGCTTTTAGACATAAAGCAAAGAAAACCAGCCTACTATTCACAATCCCAGAGAACCTAGACAACAATGAGGACCCTAAGAGAGACATACATGGATCTAATCTACATGAGAAGTAGAAAACAACAGGTCTGTTGAATAAATTGGGAGCATGGGGACCATGGGAAAGGGTGGAAGGGGAGGAAAGAGGAAAGGAGTAGACCAGAGAGATATGTATAGCTAAATAAAATCAATTAAAAATTAACCCATTTCTGTCAATCTCTGTATTGCACAAGGTTGTGGCCCACTGGTAAGGTTCCTGAGCATCGTTTTCCTTCAGCAGCTACATGACATCTCCTTGACTCACCTACTTTCTCTCTATATCTCTGTTTGGATTTCCCACCAGGCTTTGCTCTACTAAGTCATTGGCCGGAACAGCTTTGTTCATTAACCAATGGTAATAGAACATTCACAGCATACAGAGAAGAATCCATCCCACATCGAGCCACATAAGCAAAGTCTACTTCATAATCGCCTGAGGACTTGAACTGTGATGCTACTAACCTTAAATGCATTAATTCTACTAAGTATCATTTGACAACCCAGAACACTGTATAACGGAAACACTTATTTCCCACCTTACTATGATAAAAATGGCATGCTTCTTATTATGAGGCCCATGTTCTCCAAAGATAACAAAATTAGTAGACTCCAAAATCGTCTAAGGATGAGCAAAGATTATATATATTCATCATGTATAAAGACTCTGTGGTATATTGGTAAAACTCAGATGTTTTATTTTACGAATTACTTATTTTGGTTTGATTTTGCCCTACTGTTTTAAGGAACTGTGTCCATTAGTGAAAGTTTTGATGAAGAGGATGAAACCTATCCTAGGCATTAAACTGCTTAGATCTTTGACTTTGCACTCATCTAGGAGTGCAGAGTAGTGAAAAAATTGTGTTTTTAATGTGTAACTTTATGTACCATCCACAAAGAAACTGAAAGAAAGGATAATGGTAGAGCACTTATTATTCCTCAATACCAACACTCCTTCAAATAAATTAAAGGTGTAAGGGATATGGTTATTTTTAAAGCATTTCCTAGGCACCACTTCTCCCTTGTTTTCCCTTTGTCCAGTGACAATGTTCTTTAAAGTTTTGCACAGGAACTATACTTTATTACTAATCCTCTACATAAAAAAAAATACACTCAACCCTATAAACTCAGATAACATCCTCTTGCTTCTAAATTATGCCTAATTGACGAGTAAAATATTATGAAATAATTATTATATAACAATTGATACATGAGACTTAATGTTGGTTGTCAACTTGACAGGATTGAGAATCATGAACAGGCCAAGTCACTGCACAACTGTGAAGGATTATGTATAATAGGCTAGACTCTGAGAGTTTCTTTGAGGGATTATCCCTAGGAAGTTATTTGAGGTGGAAAGACTAACTTTAACTTTGTGTGGTTCTATTTCATGAGCTAGAGTTCTTGACTGAAAAAAGAGAAAGGGTTGAGAGGTAGAGACAGACAGAGAAAAACAGAGAGCAAGTAGATGCCCTGAATTTACCTCCCTCTGTTTCCTGCCTGAATACATATTGTGACCAGCTACCAAGCTTCCTGCCACAATGACTTTCTCGCCATTATGAACTGTACCCTTGAACTGTGAACCACAATGAAACCTCTTTTATTCTTTCAGTTACATTGTTAGTTCTTTGATAAAGCAATGAGCAAAGTTAAATAACACGGGAACAATGAACCAAGGAGGGTAGAGTGTTCCTGATAGACAGCAAAAATTTTTTTGTTAGAAGGAAAATAAAATCCTTCTCTGTACAAAAGATCTTGAGTGAATATGTTAATTATATTGCAATTTTAAATGCACTTTATCGGAGCGTGGACTGTGCAGCTGTGATGACAGCCATGGGAGGCCAAGGAATCGGGGATGATCAGGAATTACAGGCTGTCTTCAGCTATGTAACAAGTTCAAGGCCAGCCTAGGCTATAGGAGATTCTTTGAGAGGAAGATTTTAAAATTTTTATAACAAGATCTCAAAGAATGAAATACGTTGTGCTTTGAAGTACTCTCTACAGGAATATCACCACTTTTAGATATTCATAGCCTTGACACATGCAAAGCTATAAAAATGCTTAGACATTCTACAATAAGCAAAAACCTTGTTAATGTAGTCATATTTACTTAGCCTCTTCTGGAATGATCAATTATAATTTATAACAAAATGGCTAAATATTAAATGCTATCCTTGTGATATATTTAATAGAATTTGAAAGATGGAGAAACATTTTCTTTCTATTCATCAGCTAAACAAAATGGATATTTTGGCTATTGGATTAGTAATGTGTGAAGCAAGTACTTTTTCCTGAGCTTGGACTTCTGAGGAGCTAGTGGAGAAGCACAGGTGTGTCTATGCCAGAAACAAAACAGGCATCACTGGATCCCCAACATTGTTTTTTGTTCTTTATCTGAGTCTTCAACAATTAACTAGTACCCATCCACTGAAGGTGGATTTTCCCTACTCAGTCACCAACTCAAGCCAATGCTACTATGAATTCTTTAACCTAGACAAGTGAGCCCCTGAAATTAACCATCATAGCAGCTTCCCTAAAATTAATAATTGTTATTTGTCACTGCGCTCCACGTTCCCCAGAGATCACTCAACATACTCAAAATTCCCCTGCCTCGGCTTCTTGAAGCCTGAGATTACAGTCATGCATCACCATGACGAGTTTCCTTTTCTTTTCAGAAGTGACTTACTTTTATTTTCTGTAGTCATTATTTTGATCATTAATTTTATTTTTGAGAGATACAGTATGTGTGAACATTTATGTGTTACAATAGGATGCTTTGATTCATACATTCATAGAATAATGGTAAATTAGATTAATTAGAAAATCCATAAAGAAGTGATGAACATTTAAAGTGATATATATGCTAATCATCTTTGCTCATTATTTTAACACTGAAAATCTAGAAAGGGAAAAGAAGCCCTCATTAATCTCACTATGCTGTTTTCCATGCATGGCTCACATTCTTAATCTCACTACATCATTTTTTCCAGTTTAATTTTACCATTACAAAAATAATCTGTAGTTTTATTTAGCAGCTTATTTACTGCATTTTCTTTATAATAAATGCACAAGCATTTTAATAGTTCCAAAGTATTATTTTAGGTACCTATATTGTTTGCTTTGTTTGTCAATGTACTGTGTTTCTACCATTTAAAACACAACAGATTTGTGCAAGATTTACCTGTTCTTCAGGATCATATGAGCTTCTTTGCTTTCTTATTACATACCCTTCCTAATATACCTTGCAAATTACTAAAACATGAAGCAATAACTAGTCTTGAAAGCTACTTACCTTTTCCCGTGTTGGGAGCACTGAGACCCCAGATCCTGAATTTCTTGTAATCCCCTATCTGAGTGCCTACAGCTGCTCTGAGCAGGAGACCTTCAGGAGTTCCTGATGACAAGAGAGTGGTTTCTTGTGGGTTTGGCTGGGGTGTGGCTATCTCTATATAATCTGCCCCTGAATGCAATAAAGGGGGCATTCTTGGGGAATTCAAGGATGACCCGTGTCTCTGTCTTTTGGTCTGTGTGTGATTGTGTATTTTAACCTCCAGCCTCTTGCCCGAAGCTTGCGAACTGGGTTCTAGCGCACCGAGCACAGACACTGGGGCAAAGTGCGCGGCATTCCTGAACACAGAAACCAAAGAACAATAGAAATTAATTTGCCGGTTCTCTTTTCAAGGCATTCAACATATGCTGACCTATATCCATGAATCAATCACTAACTTGATATGGCAAATGCTACACAAATGTTCAGTAGCTTCGTGTTCTCTGAAATAAAAGTTACAGTTCTTTATTGTAGAATTTAATATCTTCTGTTCAAAGATATTTTCTGTGACTTATTTACAATTATGTGCACCTTAAATTTTAATTCTGCATTATGGGATATTTAATCAAGAAAAATATATCTTTTGTGAGGAATCTCTTCTACAGAAAAGTTTTTATACTAATACAAAGTGTTATTTTAATTCATTTCTTAGCACCACCACTTGAGTGTCTAAAGGGCTGACAACCTTAAAACTTCAAAACAGAATTGACTGGAATACAATGTTTCCACAGGCATTGGCATTTCTGAACATGGCAAAGCCACCTACCAAATTCCATCAAATTCATCATCTTAACTTATACAGCCCATTGGTTCTCTCTTCTAATTGCCTCTTGAGTCTGGGCCTGTGTCCTCTTGCATACTATGATCAACTAGTCTGAACATGATGCATTTAGCTTCTCAGTTTGTTGTAAACAGATAATTTTTGTTGTTTTGAAAACCATCCCTGACAGGCTATTATACCATCATTAGACAGTGTCACCTCATTAGTAAAACATTCTTTAGCGTCCTTTGGCACATACAACATCTTTATCATGCTATTTTAGGATATCGTTTAGTCTGTACACGCTAGTCATACCTAAAATCACAAGTTCCTCTAATTCTGATATAGGTACAGTGTCACATCTCAAAGCTCTAGAATTCCCACCACTTTTAAAATATTTTTATTTAACTTTTTCGTTTTACATACCAGCCCCAGTTCCCACTCCCTCCCTTTCTCCCACTCCCCCAATTCCCATGTCCATCCTCTTCTCAGAAAGGATAAGGCCTCCCATAGGGAGTCAACAAAGTCTGGCATACAACATTGATGCAGGACCAAGCTTCTCCAACCTGTATCAAAGCTGAGTAATGTATCCTAGGGCGTGGACTCCAAAAAGCCAATTCATGCATTGAAGAAACTAGAAACGACATAGATACCTCACAACCAAAGAATTGATAAAGAAAATGTGATGTGTTTACAATGGAGTGTTAGTCAGCGGTTAAAAAAAATGACAGCTTAAAATTTGCAGGCAAATGGATAGAACTAGAAAAAAACATCCAGAGTGAGGTAACCTAGACCCAGAAAGACAAACACAGCAATTGCTAACTCATAAGTGGCTATTAGATGTAAAGCAAAGGATAATCAGACTATAATCCACAACCCCAGATAAATTAGGTAAAAAGCACGATTCTAAGAGATTCTGCCACTTTTTTTGATGCAGAATTTCAAGTCATGTTTTATCTGTGTGAAAAATTTTAGATAAAAGTGCTTCAGAGATAGCAGAAAAAGTGTAGAGTTTTTTGTGCAATGTGATGACCTTAACTCCATCCTCAGAGCTCACATAGGAAAGCTTGAAGTGATTTCCTCAGAGCTCACATAGGAAAGCGTGAAGTGATTTCCCGTGCCTGTAACTTCAATGCAAGTGAGGTGGAGACAGTTGTCTTAGGTTCACTGGCCACCACCCATAGCGCACTTGTCGAGCTCCAGCGCTGGGAGAGACATCTTTCATCAGAAAACAAGGTGGATGGTGGCCAAGCAATGATAAGTGGCTAATTGCTGAGATATACATGCATGTGCACATATATACACATGCACCCCAAACATGCACTCCTTGTGTACCTGTTTTTTTTTGTAAAGTAAAACTGGCTATGCGAAGTCTCTATGTAATAGAAAATCGAGTATGGCATTTTAAAATATATCTGGGCACAGAACAGAGATATATATGGAGAGGCGGCAACACATGCCATTTTTATTTTGGTGACACTTTGACAGGTTTGTATGCAGGAAAAGGCCACTTTTCAGCGAGAGGCTGGTCACTGATTATGTTTGTAATAGGGGAGAATGCCATACAAAGGGAAAAGAAAGACAACTACTAGAGAAGAGAGGGTTCTTAGAAAGAAATTTGACATCTCTGCATCATGTTGCCTTAGAGGGAATTTCTGGTCTTCAACAAGCTGAAGAGCAGCAGTGGTTTGAATGTGTATACCCATGGTGTTTATCAAATCCATAGATATTAAATGGTAGGCAGAGTTTCACTGGGCAAAAAATTAACAGTGATAAAACACTAATTATTCTCTCATTTGCACTATGACTAAAAATATGTTCTCATAAAGTTGACAGTAGCAACCGTGTCGGGTAAAATCTTTTAACCGGCTATAAAGAAGCCAATGACCTATGGGGTCAACACATAAAAATCATAGTACATTCATCTATTTCTTTACTCATGAAACAGACACTTCCTCAAGAAAGCTTACTTCGCCGGGCAGTGGTGGCGCACGCCTTTAATCCCAGCACTCGGGAGGCAGAGGCAGGCGGATCTCTGAGTTCGAGACCAGCCTGGTCTACAAGAGCTAGATCCAGGACAGGCTCTAGAAACTGCAGGGAAACCCTGTCTCGAAAAACCAAAAAAAAAAAAAAAAAAAAAAAAAAAAAAAAAAAAAAAGAAAGAAAAAAGAAAGAAAAAAAGAAAGCTTACTTCACAGTAGAGTGTTATTAGGACCTCTTCCTTATAAGATTATGGAAAATATTGTGCCCACTTAAACTTTCAAAAACTTTCAAATTCAAAATAATGTACAAATCCCATGTTTCCTTATTCAACTTTAAGACTCTAACTGGGAAACACAATATATAGAATTTACTACCTAGCTTTCTCTAACTCATATCCACTTTGTTGTTAGTAATGGGTTTATGAGAATATAAGAGTAGGAATTACTAGTCATTTTCTTGGTGTTAGTCATTTTTTCTAAATATTGCTTTGAAAATCTTTATTTCTTTGAACATTTCTCATGTACTTGGATTATATTTTACACAATATCAATTACAATCCTCTACACACAACTTTACAAACATCCATCACAGAGTTAATTGAATGGTGTGTTTTTTATTTTTTATCTATTCTGTCAATCAAATAAAATATCTTTTCATGAAAGGCAAAACAGGCTTATATTCATAATGTATCATAAAGGGAAAACCATGCTCACCAATGAAGCTTTGCTGTAATATGCAGCGCCTTTATTTGATTTTCATCATACACTATAATTTCTCATCTGCTAAAGTGTTATAAATGTTCCCCAAGTTATTTCTGTGAACACTTTGTGAGATACACAGTAAAACTTTTCAAAAGCATTCTAGGCAGTGAATCAGCACAATGTCAAACTAAGCAACACCAAACACCAGCTCTTCACAGAAACGTCAAGAAACATGTACAAACTGAACCAACTTTGTCAAAAATCCTGAAAACAGTCAAAGGTATCCAGCAACTGAGCAAACTTCAACACCCCACAAAAAGGAAAGGAAAGAAGAGTGAGACAGAAGATCAATAGGAAAGAAGGAAATGAACAAAGACAGTAGCTGGCCAAGCCTGCCAAGCTCAACAGTTACTTACTTTTGCATAAATACAACCTAAAATTAGACAGAAACAGCAGCACCAAAGGGTTATTTTGGCCAAAGTAACTCTTTTCTGAGAGTTGAAGCTCTGATGATTCAAATCATGTGCTTACATAAGATGCAAGGTTGACAGGAATGTGTAACACAAGAGGCTATCATGAGATCACGACAAAAAATAGACAGACAGATAGACACAGACCAACAGTGAGACAGAGACAAGGAAAAAAAAGATACCCCCCAAGTACCTATCCATAGCTATTTCCTCCAACTAAGCTTCATCTCCTAAAATTTCCAAACCTCCCAAAATATCACTATCACCTGGGAACCAGCATTGAAACTTGAACTTATAGGAAACACTTCTTATCATATTCAAAACTTAATATTACTCCCTGACTCTCAGAGTCACATAAACATCTCAAATCTACATACCAAGGTTTTAACATGAATTCAATGTTGCCAAAAGGTCAAAGTCCCGAGTCTCTATTCAGATTCAAGCAATTGGTAATGAGCCCTTGTTAAATAAAAATAAAAAGACTATTTCCTTACAAGATCCAATGGTATAGCATGAGCATCCCCTTCCCAGAGGGGAAGGGAATAAACATGGTAAAAATGCATAACCAAACCAATACAGTGTGCCAGCAAATCAAGTATAAATTCCTATAACCCAGATTTGTCACCCATGAATGTGGTGCTGTGGTATCAGTTCCAAAAGCATGGGAAGCTTCTAAACAGGGTCTCTGTGGGAACTGAGTTTTTAAGGCTTTTGGTGTCTTGTTCGAAGAATTCAAAGGAGCTGACACATAATAAAAATAAAATACACACATCAAAAATTTGGCAACTTATTGTCAGAGATGTACCATTGTTACCAACTGTCAAACACAAACCAAAACATTGAACTGCTCTTCTGAGTCTGCCACATTTAGCCATCTGCAGCATATACCTGACCATAAAATGTAATTCCCCCTCATTGCCCTAGCTTGCTTTCCATAAACTTGAACTCCTGTTGTTAGGACTTACTGCATCAGCATTCTAATTTGGCTTGCTTTTACTGTTATTTTCTGAACACTAGGAATCTATTCCAAGAAACCTGTACTACTTTTGTTGACTTTCATGCCTCAAGCTAAAATGATATATATCAGACAATAGCTTCAAATTGTTTGAGAAATATGTGATTGGGGTCACAAAGAATGAAGCAGTAAAAACCTATGACATTGAAGTTTGGTATTATCAAAATAAGAAGCGATAGATTTACAGTAAAAAGAACAGTAGACGCCTCACTGTGCTTTCAGGATACTTCCCATTGTTGGCAAGAATCTTAGTTTAGACATAGAAATTTACTGAGTAAATAGGGCCAGGCACATACTTCGTGTTCACAACAGAAGAAAGAGAAGCATGTAAATTTTCTGTGTAAGTGGATTATATTTAATAATGATTAATATATTCATTAACATGAACTTAATTGCATCTCAAGGATTAGTGGATCAAGAACATTGGGTGGAGGAGGAATATTAAGGCTGAGCTGCTTGTCCTTGGCTTTTATTTCCACATGTAGCAGTCTGGCCTCTTAAGGCAAAAATAGAAGTGAAATGAGCATGTAACCATAGAAACCGCATGAGGCAGTTAAAGGAAAAGGCACTTAAGGTGTAAAAACACCAAGTGAATATACAATGCATAACAAAACATATCTGTAGATGTCAAACTGAAGTATAGGTATGACTATTGTTCACAAGAGTCTTTGACAGTAATTCTAGCTCATAAGGCGATTCCTGCTAAGACATAAATTTTAGTGTGCTGCTCCAAAGATAAAATGAGGAAGAAAAAAAACCTACCAGTAATTGTAGTCTTTTAGCATGACACTGAGAATGTGATAGAAAGCACATGGAATTTAATCAAGTTAAATTTAATTTAAAGGGATATTACAGTCTTTAGTCAATAATCAAAGAGCTTTGTTGAATATGTGAGTTAGTAGACTAGCACTTATTCTAACAGTTATTTTAATTTTTAAAAGGTGTGCTTGGGTGGGGGGGGGGTATGAGCAAAGAGAGTGCCAGATGCCCAGGAGCTAAAGTTTCTGCCATGGCTGGGAGCTCCCTAGGTGGTTGCTAGGAACCGAACTCCAGTCTCCTCTAAAAACAGCAATCACTTGTGACCACAATACACCTCTCCAGCCCTTAATGTTTTAGTATTTATTAATGAGAAATCAAAGTCTCCAACGAGGCAGTCAACTGAATGTCATGAATAAACTGCCGAGGTCAAGGTGTGGAATAAAGCTAAAGTCAGATAACTTATTCATTATATTGGTGAGAAATAAACTGTAGTTAAATAGCACTACCAATTAGCAGTCCTACCCCCCAAACCTCCAAATAGTCCATTATCAGAAACATATATTGTTTTCATATATATGTGGTTTAAGTGATGTATCCATTAGTGCTGATAAACTGTGGCAAGTACAAATTTTTCACTGGCCTTCAAATGAAGATATGCCATCAAATTGAATATATATTAAAATTTTTCCATGAAATAACCTTCTACATATATATATATATATTTCATATTAGTATGATATTTAGACTCGTTTTCCATTTCAAAGTCATCTCAATATATTTGTAGACTATTTTAAGAAGCTAAATTATCCCTAATTTTGAAGTTTTTCTTTGTCCAAGCATTTCCTGAAAGGGATATTCAACACATTAGTTAAAGTCACCAACAAATGGTAAAACTACATTTTCCATGTAGCATTTATTCAAATAATATTTAGTAAAAGTCAGAATATCCCTTGGCTTACTGTCTTCTCAGAAAATGTAGGAGTCATGAAAGTAGGAATAGAATCTTTAAACATAACGTCTCTGTTCCCTAACATAACACTGTGGCTAGTGATAAGTAGACACCTCAAGTATTCAATGAAAAAAAAATAAATGAAGAAATTGAAGTGGCTGTAAATGGGTGAAGAGAAAGTATATGTAAGGAAAGGATAGACAAAAATAAGGTATTAGAAGTTTCCTGGAGCTCAACAGTTAAAGAAGAACCATATCTACATCTAAAGGGTGTTATCAAGATTTTAAATCACTTTAAAAAAAACAACCAGGGGGACTTTTGCCACTAAACTAAAGTTTTTATTTTATTTTGAGATAGAATGTGATGCTTCTATGCATCTGAACGCAGCCCAGTATTCAAATCAGGTGTCAAGCAAAAATTAAAAACAGATCTGAGAAGCATGTCCGCAAAAGAAAACTTTTGTACACATGAAACCATTTAGTAATTCAGGAAAATATCCCAATTTTGCAAAAATAATCTTGTTGCAAAGTTACAAGGTATAAGCATTTAAAGCCACTGTCACCTCAAGCTCCAAACACAAAATTGAGCCAATAAGAAGCAAATTAAAAGCTCTGCACTCCCCTCAAGGTTAACAGGAAAGTTCAATGGGCATGCTCAGAGTCAAATAAAAATCTCTTTGTTTAAATATATTTGCATACATACATATATTTATGGGATAGTTTTTGCACATGCACAGAAATGTCATCAAAAATCCTGGAGCTAGGATAAGGGAAGCAAATTTAATTCTTCTGCGCTACCAACAGGCACTCGTAACTGGTGAGCAATCTTCGCAGTCTCGCAAATAAAAATATCTTGAAGCCTAAAACACAAGGAAAGAGGACATATTCATTAACAATAGGAACTGTGGCTTAGGGATACAGATCCAGATACCCTAAGAGCTGATAAGAAAGCCTATAATCCAACTTCTATGGCAAAACGGGAAGGAAGTTTTATTGATTTCTGAACTGCTGATTATGGTGGAGGAGGGATTAATGTCTGGGTTTATAGCTTATTCTTCCCAAAGGCAACTGCCCTATTAAAATACTTAGGCCATAATGAGTGCATGCTGGTGGCTGTAGCAAGGGCCATTAGATGACATACTTTATTGT
The DNA here is from genome assembly GCF_903992535.2 of Arvicola amphibius. NCBI lineage: Eukaryota > Metazoa > Chordata > Mammalia > Rodentia > Cricetidae > Arvicola > Arvicola amphibius. The sequence continues at coordinate 9,857,333 of NC_052055.2, read as the reverse complement.
GGGTCAGATAATGAAGTTTGACATAATGGAAAGTTCTTTTTTAATGAACTTTGATCCTGGATACATTAACCAAAGATTAGGGACTGTTTCTTGAAGGATGGGTGAGTGGCTTCTGAGTTTTGGAAGAAGGATATGTAAACATTTGACTGAACTCAGTAACTTGCTTCAGAACGTATAAGGAGGCATTTTTAGTATTGTAGCTCCTCATTCCCTAGAAATAGTTTTGCATGGAATGATAACTACCCATGAAAGAGTATGCTTGCTGTTCTCCTGAAAGTAGGTGGGACCTTGTATTTATATTATGAGCAATAGAGTATCATGGAATCCAATGTCTGATTAGGTCCTTAGGAGGAAAGGATTGTACTCTGCCATTATTTCCTCTACCACTCCCATTAACAGAACCCAGACACATGGCAAGTGTTGAAACTGTCATCTTGTACTGCAAGATAACTGTGAGGAAACTAGGAGATGGACACAGACACTGTGCAGAGGCTGCATCATCAGCTTCATGGCTATGCTATTCTAGTTATTATAAACTCTCCACCAGCATTTTCACAATGGAAGTTATCATACAGCAGTTACAGAATTTTTCTTCCATTTCTACAACATATATATTGTGTGTATATATATATATATATATATATATATATATATATATATATAGTATATCTACTGTATATCTACAATAGAGATATTGGTAGCTACCTGTTACTATTAATCATTGAGTTAAATAAGGATGTGTGAGAAAACCCTCAGCATGATCCTCATTTCTCTTAGTGACTTTTCTCACCACTGATATAAATCCTAGAAAAGCGACTTAGTGGAGGGAAGATTCTTTTATTTGGCTCACAGTTTAAACAGATGTATCCACCATGATGGGAAAAACATGGTGATGGAAGCTCATAGATGCTGTGAGGGGAGCACATGTCTGGGTAGATCAGAAAGCAAATAAAAACAAATAAGCAAAAAAAACAAATGGAATGATAACAGACCCAATCTTCAGAACTCAAGGCTCAATCCCCATATCCCCAGCAACCTAGTACCTACAGCTTCACCCCACTGCCTGAAAGTTCAAAAACTTTCTATTAAAAAAAAAAACCTATGTGATAACCAAACATTCAAACAGAAGATGGGGTGGGGGCATTTCACATAAAGTCCATTGCATTCTGCCCCTGGTCCTGTGGGTTTATGGTCATCTAATGTAAAATGCATTTAGGTCAACTCCAATAGTCATGACAGTCTTAGAGTTCCAACACGATTAAAGAGTCCAAAATCTCTTCTGGGATTATAGACAAACTCTCAGTGGTGATCTCATGTATAATGCAAAAGCAACTTATATAATTACATTATAAAATGATACCAAGTACAGAGTCCCACTTACCAAAGGAGAGAACAGAAAGATGAGAAGGAAAAAAATGATCCAAGCCTGACTAAACCCTAGTGAAGCAAATACCAAGCCTTACAGCGGCACATCTAGAATCCAGCGCTCATGATACCATCTGGATTGTAGCTCGTTGATTGATTATGCCCTTCTCTCTCTATTGCCTAGGGCACAGGTGACCTTTTTCGTGCTCCAGCTCTACACCATGCCTCCAACTTTCCTCAGTGGATGCCTTGCATTTCTTCCACCACTTACATTCTGAATTTTCCATTGCAACTTAGACTTCACCTCCCCATTCCATTCTTAGCACACACAGACACTTCATGCAGGGAATTCAATCCTAGGCCTATTGCCTTGCCTCACAGTTTTCTGGACTCTTGGCTAAAGTTTCCATAACCCACTCAATTTTAAATATTGTGAGAGACTCAAAACCAGCACTGTGTGAATGCCAAATTCACTGCTTGGTCTAAATGTAACCTGTCTCTCTTAGACCACAGCTGAAGCAACCACAAAGAATGTTTTAAACAATTTCTCTGGAAGACACCACCTGAGGATGTGTTGGAAGAGGTTTGATGTCTTAGTCTCCTTAAAAAATGAATTTAATAATGGACTCCAAAGAAGCTTAAGGACAGTTGTATTGATGTTTGTAAGAGAAAGAGATGAAAACTCGCAAACATGAGTTCCTGATGCCATTCTTGGTCCACCGTGGTGGAGAGTGAATATGTGGGAAGCGGGGGCAGCAGACCAGAGCCCTGACAGAGACCAGACCTTAGTTTCACTTCGCTGGAATTGGACAGAGCTCAGCAAGCAGGTTTCGTGTAAACCATAATTTATGGGTGACCATCAGCAAACACCCCCACAAGCCCTTATGCTAGCTCAGCAGGCCCCCAAACTCCTCTGCTAGCTCAGCATACACCATGCAGACTTCTTCAGGCTAAAGAGAGCATTTCCTATCTTGCTAATGGAAGGTCCCTAACCACTAGAACTTTTC